>NC_036656.1:6582504-6778095 GCF_002806865.2 Cucurbita pepo subsp. pepo | reverse complement strand
AAAAAAAAAAAAAAAAAAAAAAAAAAAAATTAGGCATTAAAAATTGGAAATTAAGAGAGCATTTACATTTTTGGAGGAATTAAGCTTACATTAACACGATTGAAGGCAGTTGTGGGAGCAGTGAAATTGTTGTGGTCTTTATTGACAGCGGAGGCGATGATATGAACCGGAGGTTTGGAGTCTTCATCCTCCCTATCATCAACCACCCTTTTCTTATCGGAAAAAAAGTCGACCTCGTTGACGGCTAACCGGGTGTGATCGGGAAGCGGCAGAGCAGGCTTGTCGTCGTCAGTCCGGCCAAGTTTCCCGGGAAAATCAATACCTTGGAACATAACGCTGTGAAAAGAATTGACAGTGGATGGGGGTGGCTTGTTTGAGAAGAACCCAATAGAGTGGTCGGAATCACGAAGGGTAAGACCCCATCCTTTGTCCATAAATCGACGAGAGAGATCGGAAGAAAATAAAATTAAAAAAAAAAAAAAAAAAAAAAAGAAAAGTAAAAGATGATAGAGAGTGAAGGAAAAGAAGAGGGGGAAATTGGAATAGAGGTGTGTACGTGTGGGTGAAGTCTGTGAAGTCTTTTACCGGTGCAATGCGTTCGGCTATAAAAAGGGTGTGACGAAGACCAAAATGGATTTGGATTTTCAAACAAATACCTCAGATTTTTGTTTATTTACATCAGATAGTGCGTCACTTTGTATTTAACCCTCCCAACCCCGACCCGGTTTGAGCGAACCCACCCGACGGAAAACACAGAACAACAACAAAAAAAAAAAAAAAAAAAAAAAAAAAAAAAACCCCTNAAAAAAAAAAGCCCCCTTGCTTTCTTATTTTTCGTCCAGAAAAGAGTTTGACTGGTTCATTAAATCTCAAGAAAGAAAAAACCGATCCACCGCCCCGAATACTGCGGCGCCTTCCACGTGAGAAATAAAAAGAAGAAAAAAGAAAAAGAGCCAAGTCAACGAATTTGACGGCCCGGCTCTCTCTGAAGGCAACCGGGAGTGGGCCTGGTCTCCCATGGGGCCCACCTTTCCCCTCTTGCACTTTACAACACACCACGTTTCAGATCTGTACCGGTGGGATCTGTGTTGACTGTCCAACCGTGGGACCGAGTCATTTGCTTTGACTTTTTTTTTCCTCTTTACCTATATTTGATTGGGATTTTAATATTTCAATATTACACCCCCGAATAATTAGTTGCCTAATTTTAATAATTATTTTCTTTACAAATTAAAAATGTCGTCATTTTGTTTACTCATGCACGACTCTTCCATTTTCTTTTCGTATTAGACCTAATCACCTACCCCTCTAATCTAATCCTCTTGCTAATCAATCTTTTTCACCACCATAATCCATTTTGCTTACTTTTTCTTAATATATATTTATTTCCCAACTTGCATTAAACATCAACCATCACCCAAAATTGATATATTTTTAACTCCTTTTCGATTTCCTATAACAAATTTCTAACTATTTTAAACATAAGATTTTTTTTTTAAACATAATTTTAAGGATAGAACACAAATTTGGGGCCATGAATTTAAGGGAAGAAAGACACGATAATCAGTCAACAGTAATGTTTTTTTAAAAGGTACATTTTTATTTTGACACACCAATCATTTTCTTCAATGATCGAAATGGTGATTCATAGGTCTTTGTTTAATTTATTAATTTAATATATATTTTGGTTTATAAATCACTTTCAAGTAATTAGGAGGAAAATTTACAAAATGAAATAGAGTTCTACATGGGAGGTAGCTACAGTGGAGAAATATATATTAAATTAATATATATAGTGGGGGGGCTTGTTCTAGATGCAGTCAATAGTGGAGAAATAATTAAAGCATCTAACAATAAGTCTCCTATTTTATTTCAAAATGCATTATATGAGGATAATCTTTTTGGTCACATTAATGAATGCTATATCAATAATTAAAAAAAGATAAGACGGTTTATTTTTCAAAAGAAATAAAAGTAGCGATGTATTTTCAAACCTAGGTTAAACTGTTTTGTATAAAATTATGACTATATATTTCAAGAAATTTAATTAATTATTTAATTTATTTATTTTATAATGAAATTAAAATACAATTATATAGATGAGAGCTCGACCCTATTTTAAATTTTCTTCATTTAGAAAAATGAATCTAATCTTTCTGCGTCACCCACTTGAAACTGCATTAAATTTGCGGACTATTCTTTGTTTCTTTCTACATTTGACCATATTGCCAGAATTTTCGTCCGGAAAGCAACTTGAAGAGCTTCATACTTTTGAACAATATTCAAACAAGGATAGAAGAAAAAGAATCACCCCAAATTTGACCATATATGTGCCCATTTACAATTTCTGGGCATTCAACTCAGAACAATGAGATTTGATTGGCTATACTCAAACACGAGTCAAACTCATGGGGTTGGCCTTGGAATCCATGATGAAAAACCTGGAAACCCTCTTCTTTCCCATGCATGCAGCGTTGGTTAGTCCTCAACTTCGGCTAAGTAAAAGGAAAGGAAAGAAGAAAATGAGTAACGGGCCCCACTGCGCATCAGATTCCTTTCATAATACAATACCAAAATTTTATAATATGCTTAGCATCTAACACAATAATAACTAAATATGTGTCACATTAGTAACAAAATAAGTGGTTTTTGTATGGAAAGGAGACAGGAGGGAATAATGTTTAAGAATAGAACAACCAAAAAATACGATCTCTCTATCATAATAATATTTAATAAATAAATGAATCGAGATTTAAATAAAAATTAAGACCTAACATTGATAAATGGTATCCAAATTCATTTATTGTGACAAGAAGAAAGAGGCAAAGGAGAATAAAAAATAAGAAGAAAAGAAAGGAAATAGCTGATGTAGCATTAATTATAGTTTAATCACACAGTTGAAAATTAGGGTTATGGATATTAATACAATTAGATTAGGTTTGAGGGACGTAAAGCCAAACTATGTAGCTCAAATTAAGTTATTATTATTATTTTAAATGCAAACAAATACGCATTTAATTCAAACCAAAAGAAGGGGGAAAATGTAAATAAAACTTTTGTATTAAAAAAAAAAAAACTTTATATTTTCAGCTTACTCTCTTCTCGGTCCTAATTTGTAGCTATTCTTCACATATTTCTCTTTACAAATAAATTATTAAATTTTGAATTAATGCATTAAAGTTAAATAAGTGTTGTAAATTTTACCAAAACTTAATACATGTGCTTAGTTAATTATAAAATAAATAATTAATTAGTAAGATTTGAGATTTTTGAGAGATTTATACATTAAATTATTAAGTTTATGCATCCAATACTGATTTTTTTTTTTTTTTTTTTTNTATATTAAATTAATATATATAGTGGGGGGGCTTGTTCTAGATGCAGTCAATAGTGGAGAAATAATTAAAGCATCTAACAATAAGTCTCCTATTTTATTTCAAAATGCATTATATGAGGATAATCTTTTTGGTCACATTAATGAATGCTATATCAATAATTAAAAAAAGATAAGACGGTTTATTTTTCAAAAGAAATAAAAGTAGCGATGTATTTTCAAACCTAGGTTAAACTGTTTTGTATAAAATTATGACTATATATTTCAAGAAATTTAATTAATTATTTAATTTATTTATTTTATAATGAAATTAAAATACAATTATATAGATGAGAGCTCGACCCTATTTTAAATTTTCTTCATTTAGAAAAATGAATCTAATCTTTCTGCGTCACCCACTTGAAACTGCATTAAATTTGCGGACTATTCTTTGTTTCTTTCTACATTTGACCATATTGCCAGAATTTTCGTCCGGAAAGCAACTTGAAGAGCTTCATACTTTTGAACAATATTCAAACAAGGATAGAAGAAAAAGAATCACCCCAAATTTGACCATATATGTGCCCATTTACAATTTCTGGGCATTCAACTCAGAACAATGAGATTTGATTGGCTATACTCAAACACGAGTCAAACTCATGGGGTTGGCCTTGGAATCCATGATGAAAAACCTGGAAACCCTCTTCTTTCCCATGCATGCAGCGTTGGTTAGTCCTCAACTTCGGCTAAGTAAAAGGAAAGGAAAGAAGAAAATGAGTAACGGGCCCCACTGCGCATCAGATTCCTTTCATAATACAATACCAAAATTTTATAATATGCTTAGCATCTAACACAATAATAACTAAATATGTGTCACATTAGTAACAAAATAAGTGGTTTTTGTATGGAAAGGAGACAGGAGGGAATAATGTTTAAGAATAGAACAACCAAAAAATACGATCTCTCTATCATAATAATATTTAATAAATAAATGAATCGAGATTTAAATAAAAATTAAGACCTAACATTGATAAATGNACCACATTTATGGGGGGAAAAGTTGTACAATTAATTGTTGGTTTGATTACTAAAATAATAGTTGGACCATATTTGAAACTTTCAAATTAAAAATAATAATAATTGATGGGAGGGTTTGTAATTAAAAAAAATGAGGGCATTAAAGAAAAAANTGGTATCCAAATTCATTTATTGTGACAAGAAGAAAGAGGCAAAGGAGAATAAAAAATAAGAANAGAGAAGGGAGAAAATATTAAATAAAGGATGTGTAGGGCGTAAGCGTAGACAATAAAGAAGTAATAAAATTTCCAAGCAAAGAGAGAAATGAGAGACGAGGACAGAAGTTGACTGGGATTTACGTTGACCATTGGATACTTCCCACGTGGCTCACTTAAATGACGTACAATATTTGGACAGCCAGGATTTAAACTAAATGCATTGACGGTGATGCTTTTCACACTCTAAAAACCCTCCCCATTTAATTTAATTAATTAATTTATTTATTTATTTGGACCAAACTTCTCTCCCATCCCATTCAATTTTTCAATTACTTCTATCCACTCCTAGACTTTGAATATTTTATTTTATTTTATTTTAACCCCTAAATAATAACTAAGAATTATACATTTTTATATCTATATTTAGTCAAATTAAAACGTATAAAAATAATAAAAATGATGAAAATGTGTTCCCATGACATGTTTTGAAGCAAGCAAGAAAGAAAGAGCTTCACATTTATATTTAAGATTTTATTTTCATCCTTCAATTATACTTTTGTTTTTTCATTTGGGTTTTCAAAATTGCATTAAATTAAATAAATAAATAAGTCAATTATATTATTTATTATTATTATAAAAATAATAATAATAATAATAAATAAATAAATAAAAGACATGGTGTGGTACACACATATTGAACGTATCTTTAGGGGCAAGAGAAGATTGGTTAAGATGCTAAATAAGGAGAGGGTTCAAACAAGTTTCTCTGAAATTTCAAAGCCGATGAGGATTATGACCGACAAGAACAGTGATAAAAATAAATTAATTATAAAAATAAAATAAAGAAGGTGTGGTTCCCTCTCTTTCGTGAGGGTTAGCTTTAAAATATAATTGAAGAAAAAGGAAAGCAATGATTGTGAAATGTCAACCAAAACAGGTAGGAACCCCATTTCTTTATTTTGTCAACAAAATTGTAAACTTCCTTTTAACTTTACCTATGTATTTCATTCCTTCCGCTTACTAACACCACTCAAGCCAGTTAGCTGTAACAAATAATCTCACCGTTCTAAAACGCATCTATTAGAGAGAGGTTTTCACACATTTATAAACAATGTTTTGCTTCACCAACGCATTAATTTATCTTTTGGGTAGAGATGAAATAGATAAATAGATAAAAGAAAGAAAGGGAGAAATTTGTTGGTGCATGAGATAATAAGAACAACTTGGATTTGTCTCCTACTATCCTCTCAAGTCAAGCATTGTAGCTCATCGTTTTTGGACCATTCTTTCCAACTTATTGCATATCTACATCCTTTTAGTCACATATTACAATACCCATTAATTCTTTTACACAAATTTTAAATTATATAACAATTATGAAGTCCATCAAAGTTGGTCAAATAAGCACGTCACAACCTCAACCAGTAGTGATCAAAATTCAAAATTTTAATATAAGTTGTAAAAGGATGGGATTAAATAGAGAGCACGATATTTCAGAGGGTTAGGTGAATAATGGGTATCAACTTGTGATATAATATTACAATACTCCAACGTAATAACAAACATGTGGGGGTTGCTTTGAATTTCGTAACATTTGACGTTACTATTTCATTATTAATAAATCAACAAAGTTTGTTCCAAGATTTCAGCATATATCTATCTCTACCCACGCCACCACAACATGAACAATCTTCTTTGCCCTTATTATCAGGGTTAGCTTTGAACATTTACGTATGCGCCTTCACCACCGCCTTTGAAAATTTTGCACTTTTTCGCGTGAATGTGGCTACTTGTGCATTGAATTGGGTTTCACACTTTTTCTAGTTTCTTCACGTTTTATATGCATGGTCTACGCCTTCTCTTCTCTGCATAACATGTAGTCTTTGTTGTGACAGAAGTACAAGTAAAATCGATCGCACTCGCACGTTCATAAACAGAAGTTAGATAAAGAGACGCAAAGATTTGTGTGGTTTGAAGATAAGAAATTCTCCTACATCCACGTGTAGCAATCAATCTCAGTAATCAATCTCAACAAGTTCCTCCCAAATATCATTCAACAAATACAAAATGACACTCAAACTCTATGCATCTCAACCATCCTAGACAACTATTTATACAAGCATGGACGCATTAATATCATGCATGAATTAAGATGATTCGGGTATCAAAATGAAAGATGAACCAAAATGATTATAAACCAAATAGATGAATTATGAATCAAATAAATATCAATACATGCATAAGAGATTCATGAACCAACTCTTCACGACAACTTATAACAGTCTTATCTCTCGGGCTCGGCTTTTTTGTTTTTTTTGTTAGGGTGATCGGAAGCCAATAGACGGAAAGGGACGAGTTTCATTTCATTGTTAAATTCCGTCTTCCAGGATTTCTGGGTTTATCGGGAGAAAACGTCGTCGTTTTCTGGATGCGTGTTGTTTATGCGGGCCGCCGTGTCTCTAGACGAAAATGGGCTCCATCGCTTGCACTAATAATGGATCCATTGGAGTAAGCTTTTGGGCTTTCGTGGGCCACCATCAACCAAATATCTCTACTTAATTATAAATAAGAAAAAAAAAAAAAAAAAAAAAAAAAAAAAAAAAANGCTACATATTTAAATCTTTAACCATAAACTTAAAATCGTGTACTAATCAAAACTTAAATATGTACAAATTTGATACAAATGAAATTAGTAAGTTTCTATAGATCTTTTTTCGGTGCGAAGATTTAGACCTCTAACTTAAAATGAAGAATTATATGTTAATTATCATTAAACTACGATCGCTCTATCAATTTTAATAATAAAGGAGGAGGATGATAAATTTTGAAAAACAATGAAAGAAAGAAAAAGAGAATGAAAGTAAGAAAGAAATTCAAAGATTAGAGATTCGTCCCAAAAGAAGAAAAAAACTTGAAGTTTACTCATCTCCATCTTCATCTTCAAACTTCCTACAAACAATCTCAAACAATATGTCAATAACCCATCACAGATCTTCACTCTCACTTCCTGACCTCTCCTCTAAAGCAAAAATGACATTTTCCCCCTCTCCTCCTCGCCTTCTTCTTCTAATCGCACAGATCCTCACATCATTCCTCTCTCTCAAAGCCGCCCAATTCTGCCGGACCTCCTGCGGCAACATCTCAATCCATTACCCCTTCGGCATAGACGACGGCTGCGGCAGCCTCTACTACCGCAACCTTCTTTTCTGCACAACCTCCGACCAACTCCACCTCCGAACACCCTCCGAAACATTCCCTGTTTCCGCCATAAGCTACTCCGATCCTTATATCCTCATTTCCAACCCCGACATGTGGAACTGCCAAGACGGTCCAAACTTTCGCCCCACCCGACCCTTCACTCTCGACCCGGAAACCCACCTCACGGTTTCCCCTTTAAACGACTACCTCTTCTTCAACTGCAGCGAGGAGGACGTAATGATTGCGCCAAAGCCGGTTTTTTGCGGCCGGTTTCCGGACCGGTGCGACGCGTCGTGTGACAGTGCGAGTTATTTATGCACGCACGTGCCACAGTGTGCGACAGCGCTGGAAGGAAGTTCCTGCTGCTCTTATCATCCCAAGGCCATGGATTCTTTGAAGCTGATGCTCAAGTACTGCGCTACCTACACGAGTGTGTATTGGAGGAGCATTGGAGGAGTGAATGAGGCT
Organism: Cucurbita pepo subsp. pepo; assembly: GCF_002806865.2. Lineage (NCBI taxonomy): Eukaryota > Viridiplantae > Streptophyta > Magnoliopsida > Cucurbitales > Cucurbitaceae > Cucurbita > Cucurbita pepo. The sequence continues at coordinate 6,769,881 of NC_036656.1, read as the reverse complement.
TATGATCAAGTGGCTGAATATGGGATTCGAATTGATTTTGATATTGTTGTCACTACATCTTGTCTCCGTTGCCAGGATGTTTTGAAGGGCGGCGGGTCCTGTGGATTTGACGTTCAATCTCTTGGCTTCTTGTGCATTTGTGATGACAAGAATGTCACTACTTACTGTGAAGGTATCCCAAATCATATCATTTAATGATTGATTTCTTCAATTCTCAAGGATTTAGTGACAAATATTGGATTGTGTGTGCAGATCCAAGCATGGCAAGTGGTAGCCATAGGCACCGGGTGATTGCAGGGGCAGTGAGTGCAGTATCAGCAGCAGGGGCGCTGGGAGTGGCAGCAGCTATCTTGTTGTTGAAGAAACTGAAGGCCAAAGCACCCGTCACCTGCGGTGTTCAAACCAATGAGAATAGGCTTTTTTGATGACAGAAAACACACCCATATATTCCCTTTCACTTTCTCTTTTGTCTTTGCCTTTTCTTCCTCTCCTATTCAATGTGTTCTTCTTTTGCTGCTAATTTTAAGCTTCCTACTGACATTTCCACCATTTCTCAAACCATACCTAACAATTATGATTTGGAATAACTGTAAACGTTTTGTTTAATGATTTAACTTAAGATAAGCTTCATAAATGTTATAATATTTTGACCATGTATTTAATTATAAATGTTTTATAAAGAGGATATCTTTTTTAAATATGTTTTTAATAAAATAATAGTAATAATCCGTTGATGGACCAAAGTGGGCTCATCCTAACCTATCTATTTTACTGAAAATAATAATAAAAATAAAATCATCCCTATCATGTTGTAGCAGGAATCCAACAAATTCAAACCATCATAGTTGAAAAAAGAAACATAAAATTATACAAATACTTAAGAAAAATTAATTCAAACTCAACTTTGACATTGTTTCAGCCTGAAAGATATCCAAATAATATTCTCAACAAAGTCACTATAATAAATAAATAAACCAAGCATACAAGGCAATTCTATATTACATCAGTGTAAAATTCACAAGTATCAGTATGGTAACCATCTTTGCACACGTACCGGCCAGTCTTTGGAAGCCTCTTCTAAATTGGCTGACAATGCAGGCACACACCATGAGCAGAGGAAGCTCTTTCTTTTACGATCCATTTTGATCTAACTATCAAACCTAGTTTTCTTTTGAACACCAAGAATACAATTTTAACTTAATTTCAAGATAGACTCATCTAAAAACATTTATAGTAAAAAAAGAACATAGTATATAATATTTTATACTTTATCTAGGTGATGATCATGATGAATGGTAGTTCTAAGTTAATTGGTCTTTTTATCTAGTAATGCTGAGGCATCAAAGTGACTCACAATTCCCAAGCTTAATAACCGCATGGCAGCTCCCTGAGAAAATTTTCTGGCAAATAGAAAACAAGGAACAAAGGTTGAATTATTTCGACACCATTCCGTCCTCAATTCAGACGCATAGTAGACATGGTCGATTCCCTGTCAAAACAATACATGTCAAACAACATAGCAGAAACAGACGAGGGATCAATTCTAAAAAGGAAACCAGATGGACCAATTTATCCATAGATTTATCAATAGAGTTATTCAAAACATGGTTGGTATTAACATACTGAAAAGATAGAAACTCTTAAAAAAAGCAAACATAAAAACAAACACAAAAACATAAAAGAGAGAAATAACGCAATGTTAACCTTTATTTCCTTAATCTGCCGAGGTCCAGCATCAGCATAGTTAAACGTAATAGGATGCCAGCCCTTGTTCTCCATTTTAGTGTTTGACTCATTCCATAGCGTGTAAGTTAATGTTCTTGGTTCAAGTTCACCTTCAAGATCATTTAACTACAGCGTGAACACAAGAAAGAATGTTACAATGTAAATTATCTGTTAAACTCAAACTATTCCAGACAACAATTTTACAGCCACCGGAAAGAATTACAAACTAATCATCCCCAAAGACTGAAGAAAAGAAAAAAAAAAAAACAAAGAGAGAGAAATCAATGGAGAAGGAAAAGATAACACAAGCCTCCAAAGACAAATCTGTACTCACAGCGAGCAACGTCTGGACATAGTGTTCATCTGGAATACAGTTGTGCTGCTTTTGAAGTTTCTACAATCAGAATTTAGACAGGTTATTGGAGCCTTTTATTATTATTATACTTACGGAAGACTGATTTCTAGTATGAAAGAAGCGATATCCATAGCAATAGTACACAAGACATTCTTAGGAGATAGTATCCAGAATAATGAATAAACTATTTCTTGATAACATGCATATTTGTTGCCCACGAAATTGAATTCACTTACAATATTCATATTTCCTTTGCTGCCATCCACAGGTGGCCTTCGCTGTAGTTAAGAAAAGGTGTAAACTTTATAATGTAATACCAAAAAGAGTGAAAAATTTGCTTCATAAAAATCTTAAGAATGTGTCTAGGGGAAGGAGATTCCAGCTATATGCCATTGAATTTAAAGATGATATATATGGGTAAACATGATCAACATATTGTGTTCATCTGTGGTATTTGTGCATGAAGGACAGTATCTTCAGACAGCAGAAATAAATAACTTCACTTGAATCGTGGTTGACAAATGAAAGAATTTTCTGCGTGACACATACCTTGCAGAATAAGCCAAAAATTGGGAATATAATATCATCATCCACAATTACTTCTGCATGACTACGAATTAAACTGATCCACTGCAATTTAACCAGAGCAAGATAAATGCACTCATCATAATTGTTTAGAATTTACTAAAAGGCATCTACACCAACAAGAGTGGAAACTTATTGTTTAGCAGATCTTAAATATCAAGCAATAAATAGAACATATTTATGTCGTTTGGGTACTTGGAAGGACATTACAACTAAAAATGAAAATAATAACTACTGACACACAAAACATGGATTCAAAACCCAAGTCTCGTAGTTGAATCTGGATAGCCAAGAAAAATGACCAAAAATATACTAAAAAAAAAACAAAACAAAAAGATCCACGAAAAATTATTGAGAATTAAGATGGATGACCTGCGACCCTTTTCTCCATTTGCCCTTAGGTATAGTAGGTGACATTTTTGGGTTATAGCGACCCTCCTTTCCATCAAGAAAACTACAATAAAGAATGAGAATAAATATTACACGGTTTAGGTTGGCATACATCAAAATTTCACTCTGAAAACTATGAAATTTGGAAAGTATCTAAATTTTGGCACCAAATGTTCAGCAAGGAATTAGTGCTTAGCACCTCAGAAACAAAGCCCTCCATCTACCTGTCCACGAAACTCCTTGGGGAAGCCATGAGATAGCTGTATATATAGCCAAAATTGTACAGTGGAACGCAACTGCAGCATCAGAAGAGAAATCTTAAGGGAAGTTGTGAAACACCTCAACTTCATAGATTAAAATGTTCAGAGAGCAATGGAAAGTGGCAGTGGTGATCATAAAAAACCTGTCTGATAGAAGAACAAATCTCTGGTTTGCAGGATCCTCAAGCGCTTCTTCAAGTAACAACCTCTCTGCAGCAATCATACTTGATTTTCCCCAGGCCACCTGCAACAGGAATCACTTTATTGCAATCAATTTCCAAAAATCAAAACATGGGACAGATTTTTTATACTGTTGCTAAATTTTAGTCGGAAAGCCACCCAAGCAGAATAGAAACTTTGAAGGAAAGATAATAAAGGCTAAAGAATACATGCATAGGGGAAAAACTGAGCATCAGCGTGGTGAATTGAATAAAAGGAAAATATTGCAAGCCCCAACATGAATTCACCTCCATTATTCAAAAATTTGTACAAAATTTGATGGTAAGTATACAAAATTTGATGGTAAGAACCAGCTAAGCAAAATTTGTACAAAAGATCATATAGGTTGAAGAGTAATTTCCATTGAACAAGCATCCATTTTCCATTAATCTCCACTTTGATGGTAAGTATACACGGAAGCTATGGAAAAACACACAAACTTCGTTTCATCACAACACACATCACGTTACCTGTATGCTATTCGTCAATTGCCGTCCAAAAAAGAAATGCGACCTAGTCGTCGATTCATCGAACACAAATCCAGGTGCCGAGTGAATGTAAATCGAGAAGTTCGCAACGTCGCCATTCTGGAATAGAAAATTGCAAATTATTTGTTCAACTCGCAGTCAATGCTTAATCGTAGATACTTTTGCTAAAGTAGAAACTTTAAAACACCTCAAAGAAGCTTCCCCAAAGAAAATCAAGCGGGAGATTTCGACGAGTGAGAAACAAGAAGGCAATCTTAGGGCGGGCAGAAAACGTGTCAGGAGAAGGTCGCAAACGACGTGATAAAGAGGCAGATGGGAGGTCGCTCCGGGAAGACGAATGAAACTTGATAAGAGTGAGAATGCAAAGTGCAACAGAGAAGGTGATGACGAGCTTCCAGCTGAACCAGATAAGGCTGCGGCCTAGTGTTACAGGAGCTTTCTTCTTCATTGTTCTTCCTGGAAATGAGAAAAAAATAACTTTCATGCAACGAATCGGAGAGAAACAAGAGCAAAAGAAAGCGCCGGGAGAGAAGAGAATACATGGAAGACATGGCGGTTTCGCCGGAGAGCAAATTAATAAAGAAAGAAAAACGCATCAGGGAAGGGATGACGGCAGCGAAATGTTACCGGAATTTGGAGTAGTCTCTGAAATTCCATGAACAACAAGAAAAGTAATACGTCGTCGTACGGTTGATTTTCTTTTTTTTTTTTATCGAATGGGCTATCTGGGCTGCGATTTGCGTAGCTACTAGGCCTTGTGGGCTCCCCGAAAAATTAATTAAAAGAATTTCTTATTTTTACATAAATTATAAAATTCAAAGTATGAATTAAAAAATTAGAATTATAAGCATATATTATATTTTTCTTCTATGTGAAACGAATTTTTTTTTTTTTTTTTTTTTTTTTTAGTAACGTGTAGATGTTCTGATTGAACGTGAACGTGTGGGACCACTTTTAAATATTTGAGAAATTTGATTACAAAATTAAGAATATGATGATAAATTATGCAAACTTTAATGTATAATTTTCTGAATTTTGAGATGTAAGAGAAAATTTAACAAATATATGTACGCGTTGGCCAGCTCCCCACCCGTTGACAAACATATTTAATACAAGATTTATACGGAATTTATTGCAATAATTAAGAGATATACATCACAACTATAAACTATGATTTTTTTTTCTTAGAAGATAGAGCATGACATATCATTCAACGAACCAAACAAAATGTCTCAGTTGGGATGAAAAGAGCTCAAACTCACCCAACTTTGCTTTTGGTCTCCTTTACCGACCTTATGTAAGTGGAAATGTATTCTTTACTTATAAACTCTTGATTAACCCTTTGATTAGCGGATGTGAGACTCCTCTCCCAACAATTCTCAACAACAACCAAGATACCAATGTAAGAATCAAGCCATTATTGATGATCGAGTTGTAATAGCAGGAACCTTTCTATTCCCACCCAGTAAGCTCAATCATTCTGATTAAAGCACAAGACTTCATTGATAATCTGTTGCATGCGTCCATCGGCTTATTATACCATCTGAGAGAGATTTCGGTGGTTGCAGCAAATTGTACAGTTTCAGGAGGCCACATTGGAGCCTCGACGATTCATTATAACATTCAAGATCTTGCCAGCAGGCCACATGGAGACTTTTTCATCCTGTTCTGCTAGCTGGAAAGCTTCCTCTTCTGTACATGTTTCCTCAACCATTGATCTGAACAGGTAGGACAATTGTGGAGTTCTTCAGGTAGGACACTATTTCTCCTGTTTGAAGGTGAATCATATTTCTATTTTAAATTTTCTTTATGTTTTAAGTAAAAGCAAAATGAACCTATCAAATCCCAAAATCTTAATTTGCTTTCAAAATTTGATGCCAATATGATTCTTCACAAGGACTCAAGTGGCTAACACACCTGATGCACACCCCTTGTAGATGCAAGAAGGTTCAAACACAACCATAAAGCCTTTAAATATTCAAGTACTCAAGGGAGGCAAGGGGGATAAGAAGTCACACCTCGGGGAAGGACTCGTATGCCAACAATTCTGAGTGTCCTAACCAAGAACAAAGTTCCTCAGCCAAGTGAGGTGCGTACAGTGAAAGCAACAAAGTGAATGCTTCAACAATAGACCTTGGATATCTGTCCCTAGCTAAAAAATGGCATCAGTCTGATTGGAAGAGAAGTGAAATGGCAAAGAAATAATGTAATCTTAAACATTAATATCCAAATATAACATTTCTGTCAAAATTGGATCTAGATATCAAGTTTTTTAATCTCTTGATATATGCCAACCAAAGCATAGTTCATATCGTTAACGCATATGCCATTGATCAAGAGGTTATAGGTTCGAATCCCCCCACCTCCAATGTAGTCCAATAACGTTATATGCCGAACTCCATTGTAGCTGAGCTTCCTGTGTTGAATCGTGTCCCTTCAACTTCTTCGGTTACCTGGAATTTGAATCATCATTTAGTCAAGGGAGCAACTGCATTCATAAAACACAAATTCAATATGCCAATTGTAGTGGTTAATATAACCCATCAAATGGGTTATTTATGTGAAACCTGAACCTATTCATGCAGCACTTGGAAGGTGAACTTTAATGTTAATTATAGTTTGGTTGATATCTCTTTCCTATTTTCAGATGCATTCACAGGTAAAATTAGAGATCTCCTTTGGGAATGAACTAATGACGAAGTCAACAAACAAAATAGAGAAATACCCAAGAATCTGCTTTTGCAAGTGGAGCTTCCCCTGTTCCCGTGGGTATAAAATCATCAAATTCAGGCATTGTAAGCTAACTGGAAGCTGGAAGAGCAAACCTCAATAGCCTACTGTTCCGCAGGCAATCCAAATGCATTCCAGCCCATTGGGTGCAAAACAGAGTAATCTTGCATACGTTTCAATCTAGCAAGAATGTCCGTAGCAGTATAACCTAAAGGATGACCAACATGTAACCCTGAATTTCTATTTTGGGCCGAATCAAGTGGGCTTAATTTGTTCTAAATGGGCTAATTTCAGTAATGGTCTGATATTTTGAGTGGTTATTTATGTGGTTTGAATGAACCTCCCTCGAAGAAAGCTCGAGGCAAAATATCTCTCTGGCTCTCTGGTTCCAGTTTTCTTGTGAAGCAGTTCGATAAAGCTCGAGGCCATCTATGGAATCATGTGCAAGGATTCTCTCCCCTACTCACTTCCCTTCTGTTTTCCCACTGCCCAATTTAAACAGAAGAAATTTCAATCCAGTTTGGCCAAGAAAGCCAGAAGCTTCCAAGTCTTTGCGCTTGCATTGCCATAAGATGTATGTCCCCGGTGGGTTCTCTCTTTCTATTTCTTTCTGTCTTTCCATTTCATATACACAGATTTTGTTCGTTCTATAAATTCATAATCAGGGTTTGGAGAAGCATCGCCCGAAGCGAAGGCAGCCAAGAATTTGCACAATTTCTTCACGTATGTTGCTGTTAGGATCGTGACTGCGCAGCTTGAGGTTGCTCTTCAATTATTACTCTGTTTTAATTGCTCTGCGATGTTGTTGGTATTGATTCTTGTTCTGGTAGAACAGAGCTACAATCCAGAGGCGCACGCAGAATTAATGGAGTTTCTTGATAGGCATTCACTGAACGATGGGGACAAGTTCCTGAGCAATTTGATGCGGGAATCCTCAAGGCATAAGAGTCTCGGTAAAACCCAATTCTACACTTGATAGATAATTTAGTCAAGAATGAAGAACATTGAAGTTTATTGTTTGTGTTTGACTGTTTCTAACAATGAGCCTTAAACTGATGGTCAAATTCATGGCTGGGGGGACAGCATTGCGCATACTAGAGGTGAGTCTGTTCACTTGAGACTTGATTAATGCTTCCCCCACCGTGGAAACGCTCATAAGCTGGCAAGTTATTTGATTCCAGGTTCGATCTGCATACTGCAAAAACGATTTCGAATGGGATAACCTCAAGCGATTAGCATCCAAAGTAAGGAAATTGGTCTGTTTCTCTACCATTTTCTTAATAGCATTATGTTCAGTTGTTTGGTAAGTTGCTGCTATTCATTATTTTCAGATGGTTGGTGAATCTAACACGAGACTGATGAGGGAATATGTGACAGAGACGAGTCCAGATGCCGAAAAGTGAGGAAATTCTGCACCTTCTGTTTTTGCTATTATTATACATGAATTCAGTGTATTTATAATATGATCATGCCACTCCACTTGTTGGGGCTTTGTTCCAAACAAAAATTGGCAAACTCAATCGTGGAAATATATACAGATTGAATTTTTGTTGCGAGTTACAAAATGCCATAATGGAATAGAACAGACAATTGTTCTCTGAAATCTTAGCACTAAGCCTCAATCTAAGCTCACAACACAACTACGTCGTAGCTAACTATGATAGACATCACTTCATGTTCTGAAGTAAGCTCCAATAGTGACTAACGAAAACAATCCCATCACTAACAAATCATGACTTGAGAGCGTTGGAAGACTATAGAAACCTGAATTAAACGTAGAGGTTGAAAACTCCCAGCTATTAAACAAAGACTCAAATGAACGAGTGTGCTTTGTCAGGTATGAGAATTAGAAAACACATTAATTAACTCGACTTTTCCTTTCACCTAAAAACGCGTTTGGTAGAGACAGATTTCCACACTATTATAAAGAATGATTCGTTCCTCTTTCCAACTGAATCCACCCCTCGACGGGATCATCGTCCGGTGTCTACCTTCCTTCGAAAGGCTCAACATCCTTGCTAGCACACCTCCTAATGTCTAGTTTTAATACCATTTATAACTATCCAAGCCAACCACTATTAGATATTTTCCTCTTTAGGCCTTTTCTTCCGAACTTTCCCACAAAGTTTTAAAACATGTCTATTGATGAGAACTTTGGACACCTTCATAAAGAATGCTTCATTTCACTCTCCAACCAACATGAAATCTCGTAATAACTCTCTTAAAATCACTCGATTCTCATGCAAATTCATGAATCAATCTCTAATGGATGACCATTTGTCCTGTACGAATGATCACTTGTTATACTCTTAACATCTAACCTAAATTACCTCTCTCCAAGTGTGAATCAAGACCAACACAACATTTAATCTCGTGATCTAAAGATTTAAACATTAAGGATCACATGTACGAATGAATCTATTCTCATACTATCAATTTTCATGTCAAAAAATTTCAGCCAGATCATGCAAACTCCAAGTATATTGCACCTCATAAAATGGCAGAAAAGTCCAAATCCAATGCTCTCTCGAAATCATCATAACCATCCAAAAAAAAAAAAAACCAAACATTCAAAGTACATAAAATAGATAAATATTCATGCACAGCATACACTAACACTTAAAACATGTTCAACTTTCCAACTTCTGCGTTGGCAAATATAATATGAAGGAAGAAAAGCATATATGTTGGTGCCCAAACAAGTTGGATGATTCCTCAAACATTGATACACAAAAGAAGAGGAAAAGAAAAGGCATGGTATATTAAAATCACAACAATCTGGAAATTAATTTATTAGAGCAGAGTGGGAGAGATATCCAAGGGAAAAGGATTGCCCAACACGGTGTCCATGTAATACTGCGGATGCCCACCATCCATCACCACGAACTGCATATCTTCAGAGGGTTTCCAGTGCCTTTTCCTTTGGTTGATGAACCAGTTGTTGATTTGCTTTTGATCCAACCCTGTTGATTGAGCCAAGGCTAGCTTCTGTGATTCCTGTTCAAAAACACAACATCACAGTTACCATCTAAACTAACCCTTACAAGAACAACATAGGAAATGGTGAGAGTACACATACAGATGGATAAGGCCACTTGTAATGTCTACTCCACCAGTCAAGGAGCTGTTGTCTGGCCTCCTTAGGCAGCTTCCCTTTCTTCCTTTTCTTCATGAATTCTTGCTTCAGACTGCCCAAGCATCCACTGTACTTGCGGAGGAGCTGACCTTTCAGTTCGCGGTCTTCGGCTTGAGGGTCGATAGAGTGCCCATTGATATCAACTTCCTCTTCAGACGAACCATTCCTTTCAAATGCCTCACCACAAACTGGGTGGTATGCATACAATATGTCAGCCATCAAATGAACTCGAACATACATGTTATCGTAAATCAGCACCACATGGTTATTAACCCATTCTTCGGTTCGGTTGCAGTTGAGCTAATTAGAATCAAGTATTCTTGGACATGACTCTTTATTCAGAAGAAGATGACAACACACACTATTTTCTAAGATTTTTGAACAGATACGAACATATAAAGGTGATAGGCAGACAATACAAAAAGAAACTGTGTACTTTCATACTGAATTTCAAATCAAAACACCAGAAAATTCAGGTGAGATGTTAACAAGCAAAAACAAAGAGGGTTCTGTATTTCCATGATGTGAAACACTCACACTCTTTATTAAGAGAATACAAGACACTTTGAAAAATACTACTACTTTGTATTGCTTGGATTAAAAATACTACTACTTTGTATTGATTGGATTCCCAGTGATGATGATCAACTAAGTAGGGTCGAGGGTATTTATACTCGATGGTAGTAAATCTATTCCTAAAATTTCTCAATGTTTTTTCTAAAATACCTAAATCATTTTCCTAAATTTATTCATACTAGAGTCCTGAATCAATTTTGTACCATAAATACAGTCGCTCATACAAGGGTTGGGCTTAACCCTACTGGGCTAGTGATGATATTATAACAAACATAACATAGTGATGAATTTTTGTTATATCCCACATTGGTTGGGGAGGATAACAAAACACCTTTGTGGAAACCTTTCCCTAGCAGACGCGTTTTAAGGCCTTGAAGGAAGACCCAAAGAGGACAATATCTACTAGCGGTCGGTCTAGGTTGTTACAAATTTAATAGCATTAAACAAAAGGAGAAAAGACATAGAATCATATAGACAATGTATAGGCAATAGCAAGGAATGAGAGAACAAAAACACAAGCCAATGACTAAAAAACATGGACATAATGTCATTTGATCTCTTCAACAATGCATTACAAACAATGAATTGATAATAAGAACTCAAAAAGAGTGCAAATAAACACTCCAGTGGACATGACTCAATAACTTGTTAGATCCCAATCAACCATACGCAGATAGATTCCTGCAGTTCTACACGACAGTTGACACAAACATCTAGATGATAACCTAATTTCCAGTTATGGAAACAAAAATAATAATACAGTTTTTCACTGAACTAATTGCATTGAAAAATTAAACCCCAAGAACAAAAAAACCTTGTGATGTATACAAACAAAGAGATTAAACAAATCAAAGGGTTTAGAAATTTTCACAAACAGTTTAAGATTATTAATTGTTATATATGAAAGAAATTAAGCATATGAAAAAAAAAAATCAGCTAATTAATACACTAAGAATAATAAATGAAGCTACGTGGTATGTAATTATATAAGCATTATAAACATGCATGAAAAAGTATAGAGGAAGATGAATTGATTAAAAATAAAGTAATTGGTGGAAAAATTCACCAGCGTCGGAGGATGAAATAGAGAGGGCTTTGAATTGGCACTCGATTCGGTGAAGAAAAAGCATGGCATCCCTAAAGGGTTTGGAAAGTTCTTGTTCATATTTAGTGAGCATCTCGCAGTAAGCTTCCATGAACTGGTCAAGAGCCGGATCTTCACCAATACACCCCGTACAAGACGTACCACTCATTGTGAGTGCAGATGCACACGCTCCTTCAAGCCTCGCCACCACATCCGGCGGCGCCCCCACCTGAGAAAAGTGAGAAAACGAGTCCAAAACAATAAAGCTTCAGATCTAAAGCTATAGAAGAGAGAGTCCTAAAAACAAGTCTATTATTATTATTTATGGTGGTTAGTTGGTTAGTTGGTTGGTTGTTTAGTTGGTTACCTTTCGACAATTGACATAGGCAGCAAGAAGGCGGTGGTAGTGAGGATGACCCATAATTTTGGCCTTCAATTCACAAGAAGACGAATTTGCATTACAACACCCATGATCGTTGTTGTTGGTGGTGGTGGTGGTGGTGGTGTGTTCATCCATGAAGTAACAAATAGGGTTAGAAGAAGAAGAAGTGTTGGTGTTGTTGATGTTGTTGGTAGTGTAATTAGGAGAAGGAAGAGGAGGAAATGGATTACATGCATCTCCTTGATGGTGGTGGTGGTGAGAAGACATTAAAGGCATCATCATCATCATGGAAGAACATAACCCATTATTACTATTATTTTGATCTCCAAAATTCATCATACCTGAAGAACTTCCGCCGGGACCATCCATAGAATACAACAATAACAACAACAACAAGTGTTTATTTCTTCTTTTTTCTTTTTTTTTGGAGGGCACTCCCGGGATTTTAGCTTCCTATGAAAGATCAGGCTTTTATGAAAGAGGAAAAGGCAGGCGGTCAGGTCAGGCAAGCTAATTGTTTGTGATGTATGTTATTGCTATGTGGGTTGTGTTAGGAAGGAAGGAAGGAGGAGATTGGATTAATGTAACGTGGAGATGGTTAGATGGGGTTGGCAAAGTTTTTATTTTTTTGTTGTTTTTTTTTTTTTTTTTTACCTTCCCGATGAAAACTCTCGTCTTCCTCTTTTGTTGCAGTGGCAGTGAGGAGAGACTACTGGCATTACTGGCATAAAGAATTGAGAGAGAGAGGGCGTCGATCAAATCGAGGAGAGGGCACCGCACCGCACGGCACATAGATGGAAAACCAAGCCAGTAAGCTAACATTCACCCAATGGCCATGGATGAAAACCCCTTCTCACTTCAATAATAGCGTACCCACTTGGATTGGATTTACTTATTTAATTTAATCTATTATAGAAGAGAGTGAGGAGTCCAGTGATTTAATATTACCTATTTTGAGTTAGGGTTTTTCAATTCCCACACGTTTGAAGGCGTTTGTGCACATCACTTCAGTTATAAATAAACTTGAGGTTGGGCACGTAAAAAGTGGAAAAAGAGAGTGTAATTATGGTCTGAGTCGCCCCCATCTAATCTGCTAATAATTTGGCATGGAAAAAAGTGGAGTTTTTGTTTGCAGTAAGAAAAAGCTGGTAAAGTTAGTGGGACACTCCGAATGTCGCTTCTTCTCTTTTAACTCTACTACTCACCTTAGCTTCTTAGCTTATTAGCTTATATTAGCTTATATTAGCTTATTAGCTTATATTAGCTTATTAGCTCCTCCCATCGACTTTGTTTCCAATCTCCATTCAAGCTCGTGGAAACAAAAGTGCTTTCTTTTCCCTTCAAACCATGAACCAAATCCTGCCTAAATCTCACTGTGCAACACTGTCCCTTCAATGTTCCAACCTTTTGTTCTCTTCCCATATATATATATTTTTATATTGTTGTTTGTTATTTACCTTCAACTCCAACTGCATGGGAATGGCTTCGCCTTCATATTCATATCCATTCCTCACACGTAAATGGGTTAAAAGTAAGAAAACCCAATCTTTAATCCGCTCTAAAGGCTTCCCACCACATCATATGATGAATTTGAGTCAAATATGTGCTTCTCTTCTCCTACTCTCATATCTATATACATTTTTCTAAACCCAATCTATATATTTTTATAATCAATGAATATTATCTCCATTGGTGTGAGATCTTTTGGGGAAACTCAAAGCAAAGTCATGAGAGCTTATGTTTTCAAAGTAGACAATATCATACTATGGAGAGTCGTGTTCTTATAATAGTTCATTCATTGCTTCATTCACAATTTGCATTTGCTAAAGAGAAGTTTCCACACCTTTCGTTACCCTCTTCAACCAACCAACGTAGAATCTCACAATCTAATTCACCCCACTTAATTCCATCCCCAACAAATATGAGATCTCACAGTCTACTCTTTAGAGACTAAATCGTTATAAGAAAGTTAAATGATTGAGTTGTAAGAATAGGTATGAAAGAAGGGTATTTGTGAGATTTGAAGTTTGATTGAATTAGAATAAATGTTTGTAAAAGAGAATACATAAGATTGGGTGTAGAAAAACGGAAGAACAATCAAATTGGTTTCTACGAGGGGGAGAGAGAGAGAGAGAGAGTGGGGAGAATAATATACGTAACCAATAAATAAATAATAATACTAAACAATTAGGGTTTTTTTTAGGGTTTTTTTTAGGGTTTTTTTTAGGGTTTTTTTTAGGGTTTTTTAGGGTTTGAAGAAGAAAAAAAACATATATTTTATGTATGTATATAGTACGCGAATCCGTCAGCAAAGCGTAAGTAAGAATAAAGGTAGGTCAGAGTGAGAGAGAGAGAGAGAGAAAGGGAACCCTAGATTGTATTTAGATTTAGGGTTGGAAGCAGTAACCAAATCACTTTAAGTCTTTTCCATCTACAGACCCATCATACTCTTCAAGCTTAGGGTTTGGTTTGGTTTGGTTCCAATGAATGGCACTTACCAACCCCATCAACACCCAGTTTTATGAGCCAAGTTTTTGGTCCATTATTATTTTTCCACTTGATTCGACGCATTTGTGCTGTGTCCAATAAAATAAAGCTGATTTGACCCTCTTTTGACTCCACTCTTTTTAATTTCTTTCTTTACTTTCAAAGAGTTGACATTATGAAATGCAAAGATGGGCATTTGAGTGTGTGTTTGTGGGATAGCATACATAATATAAATACACGCTATTATTTTACAACCATTCGTCTCCCATGGCATGTATATGTATATGACTGATTTAACTACTACTGCCTATACACAACAAACAAACTGCTGCTGCACCTGCCACATGCCACCCTCTGTTGCAACTCCTTTTCCTTTGTCCTTCCTTTTTTTTTTCTTTTCTTCATTTTACACCGTTCTTGTTTTACAGCTCTCACACCCTTTGCCCAAAATGTTCAATTTCCCGAGAGGTTCTCTCCTCAAGATTTGTGTCATAACTCTGTCCACGTTTTTGTGTGATTTATGACACCAACATGTTAACGTAACACAAATGGTTCCGTTTCAAAATTCACTTGAACATATCTCACATCAATTCAAAAGAGAAACGAGTGTCAGCGAAGTCGCTGAGTTCAAAAGGGTGGACACTAGGTCGATTGGAGAGAGTAACAAATGCTAGCGAGAATGCTAGGCTACAAATAAGATAGATTGTGAGATCCCATGTCGATTGGAGAAAGTAAAGAGTGCCAACGAGAACGCTAGATCGATTGGAGAGAGTAAAGGGTGTCAACAAGAATACTATGCTCTGAAGGAGTGGATTGTGAAAATCCCACATTGATTGAAAAAGGGAACAATGAAAGTGTTTAAAAACCTTGAAAGGAAGCTCGAAAAGAAAAGTCCAAAGAAAATAATATCGATTAAGAATGAGTTTACTATTACAAACTCAACACAACATGGGATTTATGACTTTTTGAGAGAATAATTTCACAAAGTTATGATTTTTTTGACATGGACAGTGAAGTAAAAAGTGATTCTTTGAAAATAACCCTCCAACTCCAACTGTTAGAGTCATTCTTTCCCCCGTTTCCCCAGCGATAGGAACTTCTTAGTGAGCAATTTGAAAAAAAAGAAAGAAATACCATATCTAGAGGAAGATCATGATTTAATAATTGAATCAATACTTTAGGCATTTCAAGGACGATACTTTTCATATTTAGGGGGAAAAAAACAAACCAAAATGAAAAGAGTTGGAATTATGGTGGGTCACAGCTCCTCCTTTTGCGCTTATCTCTGTGCACCACACAAAAAGGGAGAGAAAAAATAAATCCCACACATCTCATCATCCTCCATTAATGAATATAACACTTGAGAACTGGAATGCATGCTTCCCTAAAAACATAATGAAACAAAAACACTTGTGAGTTTGGTTTCAGAAACTAAGGGATTTGTGAATGACTGTGAGTTGTTGGTATCTTTGATATTTTGGAAGGTATATTGCTCAAAGTGAGTGGCAAGGCAAGCACATGGTTTCAGGCATATATTAAAGTGCCCTTCTTAGACCAAACCATCAAAAAACAAAGAGGGTTATAAAGATAGTACCACAAATTGTTCTGTTGGCCGACAATGACATGACTCTTGACTAATTACTGCCACTACCATGAATTTAATTTATGTGTGCTATTCGTTATGAAGATGAACCCTCTGAACCAGCATCAATACCTCAAAATCTATTCCTTTTTAACCAACTAGCTCACTTCTTCCTCCTCCTCCTCCTCCTCCTCCTCTATGTGCCAACGGGGGAAGGAACCAAATCCCCTGTTCAATTTCAGTAAGTTTTCTGGAAATGGAGTGTTTAAAGAGGAGATGAATTTGCATAAATGGGGCTGAAGTTGTATTGAACGTACAACAAGTCCCACAAATTGCAGGTTCATATTTCCATGGCACCCTCGAGAGCAGACAGGCACATTAATGAAAAGCACTAGTGGGCACTGATCATGCGGTGCTAAATTAAACGTCGTATCATGCGGTGTCGCATCAGTCAACCTACGCTGAGCCGAGGATAATGCCAATGTTTCTTCCACACATTAGCCGAGTCTCTACAGAAGCCAGAAGGGTTTGAATAATGGACTCACACCGCAACCTTCTTCCCCCACACCATCCCCTGCTTCCTTAGTTTCTCCAACATAATCCTCACCCATCAAGAACTGGTGGATGATGAAATTCAGTTCTTAAACTTGGGATACATAACTAAATACTCAAATCAATGCAATCGCAAGAACTTGAATCTGTAATCTTGTTATGTCTATAAACTAAGAACCTTCAATCTGTAATTTCTTCAATCCCCGAAAGTATAGAATTCACTGTTCTTGGTTTCTAAATTGATACTTCTTCGGGCCTCCAACTATATCAAGGCCCATTTAATGATCTAGCAATGAAACAAAACATCTCTTTAAGTGGTTCAGTCCAGGTCCCTAGAAACTCAGACCAAAGATTCCAATCTCAGAGATCGGTAGGCTTTTGTTTCCGAACATGAACCACTTTCTCCCTGACTCTGTTGCAGCAAGCGATCTTAAGCACTTGTAACTTAGTTGCAAACCGAAGTTACCAGAATATTTTATTGATCTTGGTAAACCCCAAATATGATTAAAGGGGTGAAAGTATTCCATGTTCTCCGTTTTTCGACGCTTTCCCTCGAATTATCTGTAAAAAGAAACCCAGAAAGAGAGGCTATAGCCACCAAAAGAACTCTACGAATTAGGGCTCGACGAAATAAAAGACGGGTAGTTTGCCTTTGATTCCCCCTTCCACACATTCTGAATATACATGCAAAGTGAAGCAAAAAGAAAGAAGATATAGAGATCATTACATCCTTACAGCGCTAGACATAGATTCTTCGTAAGACGGCATCTGCGTAGACTTTTCCCTCGATTTGCTTTCAAACGATTCCACCAGCGAATTGTGAACTCAAGCTTCGCTGCGTTATGAACTCAAATTCTTGCATTATCAAATACAAACGCGGACAAGCACCCTGATCGAAGGGTCGGCATGCCGGAGTAGCGAATACTGCGCAGGACGAAGAGAACTGTGAATTTGAGCCAGGCGCCGAACCAGTTCTACGTAGGTTGGGCCGGGGGCGGCTGTGTTGGGCTCGAGTATGGAGCTTATGTTTAGCCCACTGAGGTGGCCCAACTCAGAATGCATCGATGCATGGGTTCGGTAAGTATTATATAAAAGAATACAAGTTTAACACCAGATTTTGTATATAGCTTATCTAAATCTTAACTGGTTTTTGTTTTGCATGACGAAATGGTATGATGTAGTAAATGTAATGAAGATCAGTTACATCATGTAATTAGTGTTAAATTAGATTAATCCCAACGCTTAATTTGTTTACATTCACTAATTCTTTGAAATATTTGTTTTTAAATTTAGTTTATATGGGTTTGAAGAGTGAGTGCCATATGATATCACTTCATCTAAATTGACACCACCTGTCCAAATATTATAAGAACAAATGTGTCATTCTACACTTTGTTAAGTAGTGCCACTGCCACTGCCACCCACAAGTACGAAGGATAAACAAAATCTAATTGTAATCGTCAGCTCGTCACTAGCAAATGCTCGTCACTAGCAAATACTGTTTGTTTTGACTCGTTACATATCGTCGTCGGGCTCACAGTTTTAAAACGCATTTCCTAGGAAAAGATTAGAATGTTTGGACCCATGTGGGATCTCATAATCCACCCCCCTTAAGAGCCCAACGTCCTCGCTATTCACACCACCCAGTGTATGGCTCTGATACCATTTGTAACCGTCCAAGCTAGATATTGTCCGCTTTGTCCCGTTACGTACTGTTGTCAGACTCACGGTTTTAAAACGTGTCTATTATGGAAAGGGTCTAGTTCTATGTTGACCAGTGTCTTGCATTGTCTAGTAACTGACTTCGACCCATTACGTATCGTCGTCAGCCTCACGATTTTAAAATGCATATGCTAGGAAAAAGTCTCGCCTAGTTCGCTCCTTACACTGCTTACCGCTGTGGTAGGCTCGAGAAGACACTACTGTGATTCGGCAGTCTTGTTCTTCTGGAAAGCAAAACTTGGGGGAAAACTTGAACAGGAGAATGTCCTGGGAAACTCATATGTATAGACAGGGTAAATAATAGCCAGAGAAAAAAGAACAATGGCAACTTATTTACGTATTGGTTTCTATGGGAAACAAGCCAGAATTACTGTATTACAGTTCCAGTACAGAATTGTAAGGGCATGGTTTGAGAAGATAGATAAGGAATTAAGATAAAAGATACAGATTGGTCTATTCTTTTCCCCCTCAAGAACAGAATCAGCCATGGATTACAAGACAAAAGCTAAGAGGGTGACAATTGGTGGTCCTCGTAATGATGAAGAAACAAGAACAGAAGAAAAAGAAAACCCCATGAAGCCTTGACAAAGAAACCTCCAGAATCGCATTCATTCAATCCAAGAAATTGGTTGAAACAAAGAGATGAATCCAAATGGGGGGAGTTTAATTTTTGCAATAAGTTGATTGAAATTACAGTAACAGACAGCGAAACTGTGTACAGAGCTGATAAATTAAGTAGTGTCAGAACTCAGATGGCTAATACTTTTGGTTAATTACATTGAGATGCAAAAAGTTTGAGACCAAGGGGAGCTTCCTATACAATAATGCGTTTGAAAATGGAGAATCCTTTTTTCATGAGACTGTTAATGCACTTTCTTAGTGAAAAGGCTTCTTATGCTAAAGAGATTGGTAGAACTACTTGAATTTCCAGGATTACTAACACTGCCGCCGTTTCCGTTGTTGTCGGAACCATGGCTGCCGCCGTCTACGCCGCCGCTGCTGCTGCTTCTGCCACCACCGCTGCCAACAGCCCCAAGTCCACTGGTCTCGTCGCTTCTACAGCTCAAGTGGTTTCTGTACCCAATACACATGGGGACATTCAAATTCAAAACTCTTACTCTAGAGGCGGCGGCGGCCTTGCTTCGGTGGGCGTCCGTGGGTTCTTTCCGGGCAGTTTTTTCGGCGTTGCGAGAGAGAGTTTCGGAGGTTTTGACAGCGGATCCGCCGCGCCGGACCTGCCACACCGGACTACTCCGACCCAAATGGACTCCGGCGTGACTTGGGCTGCTTGGCCACTTCCTGGACTTGGATTCACCGGCGGAGTTGCTGCGGGAACACGGCGCACTGTTAAACTTCCGGGATCCGGGTTGGCCGCCGGTGAAAATTTTAGGCCTAGTGAAAGTATTCCCGGCGGATCTGCTACGCGAAAATGGCCAAATATTGATGTTTAACTCGGCCGATGAAGACCCATTTCCAGTCTTCTTCTCTTTCTTCTTCTCCTTCTCTCGATCCTCCTGACAACCCGAGGCGTTCTTCTTTTCGCTTTTCTTGAAAATGTTCCACCGCTGCGACGAGGTTAACGAAGAACCCGTTTCCGCCGAAACGCGCATCAATTTGGGGCCATCGCATGGATCGGGTTCGGAAGGAGGAGGCTCCGGGTCAGTTTTCGGGTTAGGTTCAGTAGATTGAGAGGTACAATGGTTGGATACAAGGTGAAGTGGAAGAAGAACACCGTCGACAAAGAGCTCATCAGCAGAGAGGAGATTAGGCTGAGGGCAAGAGGGGTTCCGGACCATCCAAAACTCGAACTCCGGCGACGTGGGGAAGCTGCCGGTGGGCGGCGGAATCTCCATGAGGGAAAAAGATGAAGATTCTTCAGCTGGTGTGTGAGCTGAGAGCTCAGAAAAGGGACCCTACAAACTCCAATCAACAAATCAGAATAAAAACTGAGAGAGAAACAGAGAAGTTGGGGGTACCACTCGACGACGACGACGACGAAGCAATATTTTCTTGGCTTTTATATAATATTTTTAAAATCTCAATTTCCCAAAATTAGTATTTTAGTAATTTATATTTGTTTGGAAAATAAATAATTAGTTTCCTGGAAATGTCACCCATCATGGCTGCTTTCTCTTGTACCACATTCAAATTGAATTATTACAAATTAAGCCTTAAAATATGCATAAACCACAATTTAGTAATTGAATGAAATTGGTTAATCTATATAATATTATTCAACGCCATAATTTCATCTCAAATTGGTTAAGTAATCATTTAATTACCATACTTAATTTCTTGCACGCATCAGCAAATTATTAATCCAGTTATAAAAATAAATAAATAAAGTGTAGTGTAGTTGAATGGGTATGCAGCACATGCAAAAAGTAAAACTGGATTTGGTTTGGGTTATGGTGCGTAGCCAAACACACCCCAAATAATACAATAATTCTTAGTCAATAAAAATATTGCTCTATTTCTGTCTATTTATATTCTAAATGTGAAATAAATGTGAGATTATATAAGTAATTTGGTAGTGTAATAATGGGTTTCTATATTCCATTTTTTGAGGAGATCCAATGGTAGGAAATGAAAGATTTTTATATCGGTGCATTCTTGAGAAAAAGATCAAACGGTTGAAAATGAGACATTTTTAATCGGGTATTTGGATAGCTCCAAAGCTATGACTTTCATAGGGTCATAGCGCATTTAAACGATGTCGTTTTCGTAGGAGCTGTACATGAGTTACCATATAAAACAAATTAGCATAAGTATAATATGGAGAGCCAGCAATAAAGTTTTCAGTTGTCTTCATACATTGTGTCCATTTTTCCTTTTAATTTTTTTGCCTAAAGTTTCATACTTTAATGTACCATTAAAGTGAGTTTGTTTGCATAACATGGTTCCAGCATAACCACAAGTTCTCTTTTTAAAATAGTAAAAAAGTATTAAGATGTGAGATCTTACAATCCACCACCTAGCATCATCTTTGGCACATGACCCGGTGTCTAGCTATTATACCATTCGTAACCGACAAAGTCCACTACTAGAAAATATTATCCATTTTAGTCCGTTACGCCGGCAGACGTTGTCCGCCTTGACCCCTTACATATCGTCGTCAACCTCACAATTTTTAAAATTCGTATGTTAGGGAGAAGTTTCCACACCCTAATAAGAAATATCTCGTTCCTCTAGTTTCACGCTCTTATAAGAAATATTTTATTCTCCTCTTCAATCAACGTGGGATCTCACGATCCTCAAATCAATTGTCTTGAGTTTTTGAAGCTTAAGCTGAGAAGTTTAGGGTTTATGTTAGGGTGGTGGAGTGGGCGACAGTTGAGTGGAAGCATGAGCTCGTAGCACTACAACTTGTATTGAATGCCATAAAAGATCCAATTAAGATGTTGTTTTTCTTCTTCTCCTCTGCGCTTCCAATTTGCCATTTAAATTAACGTTGGAGTCTCTCAAACAATCTCTGCAACAAGTCAGTTGATTTGGTCTCACATGCACACCACTGCGCAATACATGGCCTTTTCCCGTTCTCCGCGGCTTGTCTTCTTTATTGCTGAATCATTAGCTGCATGCAATTTGTTTCTCCACTTCTTTAATTGGGTCCATTTCAATAATTGAGTTAGGATTTTGGCATGTGGGGGTCCTCTTTTTAGCTTTGATTTTTCCTGAAAACAAAAGAAGAATCAAAAGGGTAGCTTCATAGAACCCCATTTGATAATATTTGAAAAGGATAAAGGAGAAAGCAACGGATTTTGATTGAGGATTTGCATTATTATCTAATCAAGGAATTGGGTTTTCATTGGATGGATCAGCAAAGCAAGCAATCATGTGGAGTTGTTAGTGATGAGAGGGGTGATTACATGATGCCAAAATGGGAGGGTAGCACGTGATAACTTCTCTTTAGAAGCTCGAAACATGGCAAAAGCAAATACCAAACATTTGTTTAAGCATTTTAAATCATTTACATTTGGGGATTTAAGAAAGGAAAAAGAAAAGAAGGGGACAGAAAAGGCGAAAAGGAAAATCTGTGCTTTTGGATTTAAACCATTTTGCAGGTTACACAGAAGCTAGCTGCTAATGGGTAGGGAGTGGACCCAGTTGGGGCAGACTGAATCGACCACAGATGCTCAGAGACTTTAAACTTTAGAGTCTCAATTCAAATCATTAAGCCTTCAACAATAACAAGATGGCAACTAAAAAAAAGTCCAACTTCTGAATCATATCAGACACTGGATTTGAAGTTTAGGGGTTGTGATCAGGCAGTTCAGTTCAATCACTTGGATCAATGTCTTCTTTTTGACCTTTTTATCAGTTTCTCTCTCTAATTGAAGCACAGTAACCAAAAAAGTAGTGTATCAAAGAGAGAGATAGGTTGTAGGTACCTTCATACGCCAGAGAGAGAGAGAGAGAGAAACAAATAAAGTTGAGAAGAATCTCCTCTCCTGTCTGCAGTATGTAGATTAAGATTATTAGATCAGAGCCTATGAGATACATTTCAAATCTTTCATTCAAGAAAATATAAAACATTTCAAATCCATGTTTGTTTTATTATAAAGTAAGAAGTCGAATCAATTTATTCAAATATGTTAGGCGATTTCCATTATTTGAACTGGTATGCAGTCATAGTCAGATAATCTTGGAAATTTTAACATTTGGTCCTTGGACAGCAACCCTATCCTTCAAAAAAATTTAATGGTTAGAACCCATTAAACTTACAGAACTCAAATCATACCCCAAAACAGTGGCGATTTTTTATTAGCATCTTACGCCACCGAGCAATGCTAATCAAGCTGAAATTGAAGAAAACTAGGTTCCTAAAATATCGCATAAAAAGGCCATAACAGGCTTTAAGCTTCCTCAAGAAATAAATTTTGGGTCGAAACTACTGGGTAAGGAGTTATCTTTAAGCTCCAGCTCCAAGCTCCAGGAGGAGAGTATGATTAATAGCACTTGATGCAGGACCCACAAATTGAATAGGACCTGAAATTTCAATTAGGAAGAATGTCACAATTTAATCAAAACAGTGCATGCTTTTCTCATCTTTAAGGCATTATTGACATGTTTTTTTTAACACCCTCATTTAAATATTAGTAAATGCAAAGGGGAAAACAAATTAAATGGCAGCCAGCTGAAGAACATGACAAGGAGATTGTTCTCTTTTTGTTAAGAGCGGACAAGGAATCAGAGAAAGATAGAAGTTGAATGTTTTCTAACCAGGACTAATGTATCGGTTGTTGAATGCCCACTCATCCCTCAATGATGCAAACTTCTTGAAAGGGGTACCTGATAATTCATGAATGAATCGGACATTATTGCTTAGTTTTTTCCAGTAGCAGATAAGTACATGAAAGTGATTGGTCAGTATGACAACAGGAAGACACTATTCTAGTATTACACAAAAAAGAAAAAAAGAAAAAAAAAAAAAAAAGCTTCCCTTCACAGTTCTTACCATCGAGCTCGACCATTGCCTTCTTAATCACAGGCTTAAATTTGCCTGTCACAAAAATACAACTTCAGTGATAACACAAGTATATGAAAATCAAATCATTTGAACGCGACAGCTAAATACATTTGGACTAGGATTCAAGAACCTTCGGGCTAAGCCGCGTCCCATAATGATGAAGTTATCATGAACCAAAAAGAGACCAATTATTGAAATAGGGCCTTTTGTATCATTAATGTTATTAGAAGTTGAAAGCTCCAGAACAATAGATGCTGGACTTTCGTTTAAATTTATGCCAAGCAGACACACCGACCCAAAGTATTTTGTTTATGTTTGACCTGTAATGTACGGGTATACATTTGGTAGCACCTTTCTTAAAGATGACTTGCAAGAAAAGGCCATTTCTACGACCTTGAACAGGACCTGTTCCAAGGGTTGTACAACTTTATCCTTGAGATCTAAAGAAAGAGCTAATTCTGAACCTTAGAATTTTCACACATTCTTTATGAAAATGGACAAACCACTTTGAGGGAGCATGCAAACGAAGGGGGTTGAAAGAAACCACAAGACGACTAAAATTAAGACCATGCATGATAGAGATAACAGAGTGATTAAGATAGCAAGCTGTAGTCTACCATGTCTCCTCTCCACATCCATTAATGATGTCAATGAAGTCCCACCAACAGTCCATTCTTCAACGGGAGCAGCTAAGTTCCCCACCTGGCAGATACACATAGTATGCACAAATATTTACCGACAAATTATTGACAAACACAGCCAAAAAAATTAGGAATAACAGGAAACTGATATTTGATGGAAGTGTTTGCAGAGATATTGAAGATAAAATGAGCAGAGAATAGGACAGACGGATGATATTAGTCCAGTTTTTCCACTCTGCAGGAGAGCTCCAGCACCATAACCCAATGCATAGCAGTAAGTGGAATCGAAATTGGTTGGTAGACCACACCTCCCTTCATATCTGCAAGTTTGACGCACAAGTGTTGCTGTGGAACTCCAACAAAAGGAAAAGAAAGAGAAAAAGAAAGTGAACTGCAGTTCTCAAATAATGAGAAGAATACTTACCCAAAAAAGTGAGATTGCCCTTTAAATTGACCATTGTATGCACCTTCACTCTTCCTCTTCTCCAACTCTGTTTCAACCATCTGAATGAGCATTTTCTCTGTTTCTATTTTAGCTACCTAAACAAGAAAAGAAGAAAAATATCATATCTAACCAAGAAACACCAGCACCTGGGTATCAAAACAAAAACAGAAGGAAAAAGAAAATTACCTGAACATTTCCATGTGGATCTCTCTCGAGCATCAATTGTTCTTGGATTGCTTGAGGCAAGAGCTCAAAAAGTTCAAGAGATTGACTAGTGAGTTTCTTTTTCCATAATCCTTCATCGTCAACTATTTCATGGGCCAGAATTTCATTTAGCTCTGCAATAAGTTGCTGTACCTGAAAGGCATTCAAGAGCAACATATAGTTTCATTAAACACACAGCTAAGAATGAAGATAATAAGACAGCCATTACCGATTTTACGAACAAGAATAATACCTCCGGGATGAAGTCAATAAGGCCTTCCGGAATAAGTATAACACCATAATTAAAACCCAGTTCTGCACGTTTGCAGACTACATCTACAATGTAATCTGTAACACTTTTCAGCGTTTGCTTTTGAGCAGAAACCTGCAGCAAATCAATCCTAGTAGTTAGGAACACTGTAGCCTCTACATGCAGCAAAATTTATAACCATCGACCAGAGATTCCCAATCAATCATAAAGTTTTAAGAAGGCTCCATACATTAAAAGATGACACAAATCGAGCATTTAGAATCACTTGCAATGAGCGAGAGTAGAATGTGAGGACACCACAGAAAAAAAAAAGAAAAAAAAAAACATAATTAAAAATGCAGCTGACAAGAAGCTAATAGTACCTCTTCCCCAATAATAGTAATATTTGGATGAGTCTGCAGAGCACACTCTAGGGTGATGTGTGAAGCAGCACGTCCCATAAGCCTCACAACTGCAGATTCACAAATCAAATAATATGCTAAGAGAAATACGACAAAGTAAAAACAAATCAATGATCCACATGAATGCTAAAGCGCTTCTTTAGAGCTATGTACTAACATAACAACTTATAAATGCCTCTTTCTTGAGGCATCAAACAGTTTATTGGCTGATAAATAAATGTATCCACAACGTAAATAAGCATTATGAATAGATTAAAAAAAAAATAACATTTTAATCCGTCAGGTAAAGATATAGGACTTTCTTACAATGATAATATTTTCCAGTTGATCTAGCATCTATCATGACATTACCAATCATTTCTGCATAAATCTGCCACATTAGAAACATGAACTTCGTTAATAGTGGCAAATGAACAACGTAGTGCAAATCCAATCTAGTAAAACTGTAAAACCCAGACAACTTTATTCTCTCTGCAAAGTAATATCAAGTCTAAATCCTTCTACTTCGTAAGAAATCACAAGTTCAAGGAGATGTGTTAACACTTGAGCAAAAACTCGAGATGGTAATATCTACTACCACAACAAGAACAAAATTGAAAAAAACATTCGAACAATCATAGGGCAATGATGTGTAGTTTACATCAAAAGAATTAACACCATGTTAAGAATAAAACGAGAGAAATGTTACCCTGCAAGCTGTATCAAATCCGAAACTTATGGGCACCTCTTTGCATTTTAGATCTCCATCAATTGTTTTGGGGCAACCAATAACCCGGGTCTTCAAATTTTTACTCCTGATCAAAAGAAGAGGTATTATTTCACAAAACATATGATAGATACAACTAAAACAATGTACGGAAAAGCAAATTTTCTTAAATAGAGCAGTCCACCTGAAGTTTTCAGCAAGAAGGCAGGCATTTGTATTGGAATCATCTCCACCAATCACAACAATCCCATCCAAATCAAGCTTTTTTGCAGTTTCTTCAGCTTGTTTGAACTGAAAAATTAAGCCCACTCAACTAAGTTCATATATCCAAGTCACTTCAGCATAATGTCTGAACGTTGAAAAGAAACAGACTCACCTGCTCTGTTGTTTCAAATTTGTCCCTCCCACTGCGTATCATATCAAATCCACCCTGAAAAGATCTCAATAACCAGCATCAATTATGCTCATGCACCAGTTAACTTATTTTACATAGTGATGTATGATAACAAAGTATTAATATAGAGTATCGAAATCCATTAGAGGTCAACATCGTTACTAGTATTTAAATGTTTAAAGTTGTGAAGCACTCTATAGGTTTACCTGATTTCTATATGGATAAATATATTCTGCAGTCAATTCCACATAATTACATTTCATAATCCCGGCAGGACCACCCTTGAAGCCATATAACACACTGCCTTTGACATGATCCTGCAAGTAATCTAACGCCAACACAGATTTAAAATCACTCAAATCCAAATAATAAAAGAAACACGATTCAAAAGTAGATTAGCATAGAATTATCATATTTAATTCAGTAAATGTAAAATAATCGTTACCAAAAATTCCGGAAATCACGTTATGTCCTCCGGGGGCCTGGCCTCCAGACAACACGACACCAATCTTCAACTTCTTGTCCGATTGAGCTTTGTTGGATTTGCTCGGTACCAATTTTGCCGATGGCTGGCCGAAAAGATTAGGAAATAGCTTGGCTATCTCGTCTGCTTAAAACAAACGCAAAGAAGATTAATAAAACGCCTAAATTGTAGTCCTCCTTCCAAATCCATGCACAGGAATATTGGAAGGAGATACAAGACTCATGCATCGCAAAAATTCACGTAAGTCTATGAAATCAGAAACAGACACCAAAATATGTATTGACTGAACAGAAAACTCTGAAGCGTAAGCAACTGCTTCCATTTTTAGTGTTCCCATTCGATCGAATAAAATCGAAAAGACACTTAAAATTGCTAAAAACTCATTCCTGATTCAGCAAAGCAGCAACCAGATTCTTCAAGGATCTAAAGTAATAATAAACACTATAAGATGAAACAAAAGTGATACATACACAGATCCCGAGAGCATGCAATAGAACAGAGTACCTGGATTGCCAGCGGCAGAGCTAGGGGGTCCATCGACGATCGTGAAGGAACTTCTGAAAACAGAAGGCAGAGGCAGATTTTGGTCGATACGACTGGACTGAACTTCAGCATACACTGAGGAGACCCGTCCGGACACCGCCGCAGGAGAAGATTTGACGGCGGCTTCACCATTGGAGACGAAAGAACTTGGCATTGTATAACTAGAGCAAGCACGAACACCAGAGAAAGTGATGGTGCGGGAGGCTGAGACTACGATGCTCAACACCGGTGGTTAAACGCCTGAAATATAGCGAATTGTCGGAGCTGGACATTACCATGCTGAACCGAAACTGTGTTGGAAAATGGAAAAAGTAATAATTCAGTTTGGACTCTTTCCTTTGATGCGTTGACAGCTCTCTCCCGGACATTGGACATTGGGTACATTACTATTACCTGGGGCTGGTTTAGGATGCCTAGTTTGATTCTGTGGGTCGCTTTTCAGCAGTATGGGCCTTCAATTCCAGGCCCAAACCTCTCAGCCCATGTATCAAGTAAGCCCGTAACGAGCCCATGGCAGATGGTTCTGGGCCTGAGGGGGAACGAAACGATGTCGTTGCATGCTTCTTTTGTTACAACGCATCAGCCACTATTCCTTAATTCAAATCAGCATCCCTCGGCCGCCACATAGCTACACTGAACAACAGTTTCTCAAAAGGAAAGTATTAGAGGTCTACTTGAGCACCATCATTACTTGTTCTAAAGATCACAACTTGAAACCATTTCTAATACTAAAAAGAAGACCCACTTTTCCAATTGTGCATAAATGATTGTTTTGGCCTTGAATTTCCCTTCAAAGCACCGAGAATGAATGCAGCAGGCTCAAGCCAGCGGCATCGTCAAGAACAGAGAGCATACAGAGCCTTGTGCTGTCGATGCACTTGCAATTGCAGGCTGAGATTTTCTTCTTCAGACGAAACTGAAAGCTTCGGCTCTGAGCGATTCCCATCAGACTCCAGCATTTCCCACGCCATGGACCAAATGATCAGGCAAAAGCAGAGAATTGAAGAGACCAAATTTGTTGTAATGGTGGCTATGGAGAAATGCTCTGATGATCCAAAAGAGGACTTTAGAGTTTCGATGATGGAGATGATTTTGGGTAATGGAACTGAGAAGCCAAAGGATCTACGTAGTCTTTTGAACTGTTATATCTCCATGAACAACGATGAATGTCATGGTGTCATTTTAGAGGTATTCCATGAAGTATGCTGTAATTTGTTTCTGGGTTATGGAACAAAAATTTAGCATTGTTTATAAACGAATTTTGGAAAAGTGATTTGGATTCTGGAAAGCTCTGGACTTCTAATGGGTGGATTAAAATCCTCCTCGATTATAGTTCTCTCGTTAGAACAGAGAAATTAAAAAATAAACTGATTGTGATTGTGATTGTGACTTGATCAAAACAATCCAAAACCAATTGAATGGCTTGTATGACCTGATGTGCATGATTGACGAACTTAATCGCCAAGAATCCCTTTTGTCTCCAAGTTGAAGGAGTTGTGTGATCAGATCAAAAGGGTCATTTCCACTAACACTTCGATCCAAATGTTATTCAAGTGACTATAATGTAAAAGAAGACATGGTAACTGATGCTGGCCATTTAAACAGCAGGCGATACCATTTACTATATGTGGTTCAACTACAACACTTGCTACACCATCTTTAGATAACAATTTAGTTTTCCTATGAACCCTTTAAACGACGTTCCCTTGGCAAAGACAATAATAGTATTTGATCAGGGCAATAAGAGAGAGCTGCCTTCCTTGATGAGTACGAACACACTACCAACATCTCCCCGTGAAATTCGAAGATCTTCGTCGAGATAAGTAGTTAGCAACCATGACTCTGGTTTCGTGTTTGGGATCGAGAACTTGATTGGTGGTTGGCTAGAAATCGTCTTCGCCACATTTGAAGCAGTGTTTTGGATTGAGGATATGATGCCATTGAATGGTGAAAGATCGATCTTTTGTCCAAGAAACTCCACATTCTCTGGTATCACTATTGAATCCGTCAGCTGGGGTGTCCCAATGACGCCTTCTTCAAACTTGATCTGGAAACATAGTTGTGGGAAAAGTAAATATTAGCTGATTACAAAGTCAAAGAGTTGAAATCCCCAAACAGACAAGAAAATCCTAACTTTTCTGGGTTCAGACTGCCGGGTCAAAGGCAGATTTGTTCTAGCTTTACCTGTACGCGCTGAGGACTTCGAACTTCAAACTTTGCGTTAGTACTAATGGAAGTGGTAGCCAGAGGGCCAGAAAACTGGACAGAGTTTTGAACAGTGAAGCCCTCTGAATCAATTGTTTGTGAAATTTCTTCCACTTTCACCAATGGAAATGTACTCCTAGACAACAATGGGAACAGACCCGAGAACGATGTGTACCTACAACCCCAAATATTCATGTTGAGAAACCTATGATGACAACAAATTTCTAATGCAGAAACGCTTCCAAGAGTACTAGAAACAGCCTTACAAGAAATTTATACAAAACAAGATGTTAGGGCAGTTACAATCACCTCAATTTCAAGTTTCAAATCCCATCAGAGAAACCCAGAAATTCGATTAAACTTGTTCGTTCATATAGTATTATAGGAAGCCGTTTATAAATTGCACTGTTAAGAGAAATAACAAACTAGGTTACGATATGATTAGGGCACTTACGCGAGAATCCATTTGCCGTTGAGCAGAGTTAGGGCCTCCGTAGGGGCTGGTGTAGGGTTCTTCGCTTCCAGTTGCGTAATCAGCTCCACAATCTCCGCTCTGGTTTCGCTAGACGCTCTTAATCCACGATCGGTCCCGTAAAACGAGTCCACCAACGCCTTCTTCAGTTTATAGATCTCCGATTGCTCCAGAGGCTCCTCTTCAGCGACCGCAACAGCCGAACCATCATCGTAAGGCTCCACCTTCTCCTCCCCCCACTCGTCATCGTTCCCCACCGCACGGATCTTGCACACAGGTCTAGCCGAGATTGCCGACTTCCCCGCCGCTACTCTGGCTCCAACCCCAATCGAGCTGAGGGGTAAAATCGAGGGCTTAGAAATCGGGTGAGGTTGCGGTGGATTCAGTGAGAGAGTCTTGCACGGAAGTTGATTGAATTGAGAAACAAACGCCATTTTTTTCTCTCTGTTTTACCGAACTCAGACAAACAAACACACAGCACAAATTGAAAGACGAGGACTTCCACAACAGCTACGTCTCAAAAACCATTCCAATTCAAGCAAACGAGAGGGACGATTAAATAGATGCGAAATGAAACAAGAAGACGGTTCTACCCCTGATCTTCGCGACTGTCTTGAAACCTGTCAATATTTTCAAGGGCAAATTGGACCTTATGAAAGTAATAGCTATTTGATAATTGCACAAAACGTGGTGTGTTAAGATTGGAACACGTGGTGCATTCAGGAGGGAGACGGTAGCTTAGCGTATGAGGCGCGAAATTAATTAATTCAGGATACTCTTAAAATATCAATTAAACACGCATTTATTTCTAAGACCATATATAAAACCAGCTATGAATTAATTAAAAACGGAATAATTATTAAGAAAGTGTCGTGCAACTCGTGTTTATACAAAAGGAAAAAAAAAAACAATTAATTATAGACATGTTTTTAAATATATTTTTAATTAATCCAAAACTTTATTAAAATCATTAATTAATCAACAAAATTTGTCTTATTCTCTACTCTCTTAATTAAAATTAAGATTTGCATTTGAGACCCCGGAGACTTTTTATTTTCCCCTTAGGACCCTTCCCTGTCCGGGGCTCCGAGAGGAGTTTTAATACAGAGAGGTGGGTTTCATCAGAATCTTTGAAGAAGCTCACGAGATCTCCATGGCTAAAGGTAATTATAATTACTAATCCCAACTATTTACATTTCCCCCCCAATGCCGTTGTTGTGTTGTATTCCATTTTGGATTTTGTTCTTTCGGAATTTAGAGATCGGAAAAATGAATCTTCTCAGTTTGATTTTACAGGAAGCGGCCAGGCGAGAAAGGGAGGCTAGGACGATTTGGGGATTTTTCAGCGATCAAATGGACGGTGACGATGGAGGGAGGCGGCGGCAACGGCGGAGTTTCAAGCAACGGCTAGGGTTTAAAGTCATGCGCTGTTGTGGGGCTACTTGGGGTTTCCGCCCGGCCACAGTGAGTGTTAGAGGCGGCGATGATGATGACGACGATGACGACCGGATGGAACCGGATGTGGAGGTGATGAACACGCCACAATTTCCGGAGGAGAGGGAGTTGGATCTCCGTTGTTTGAGTCCGTTTAACATTTCGTCGCCAGCGTCGTCCGGTATGAACTTGGCCACCGCTCTGGCGGCGGAGCGTCGTTTGAGAGAGTCGCCACGTGGAACGGAGGAGGGTTTTGTGGAATCCAGCACCGAGTTCGATTCATTTGCTGGAATGATGGGAAGCGGAACGCCGTTGAGGGTGTCACTGATGCGGCTGCTGGAAGAAACAGACGGTGGCGGTGGCGGTGGCGATGGTGGGAATTTGGGAGTGACGGAAAAAAAGATAGAAGAGGCGAGAAATGATTCGGTGTGCTGCGTCTGCATGGGGAGGAAAAAGGGAGCAGCATTTATCCCATGTGGACACACATTTTGTAGGGTGTGTTCAAGGGAGCTGTGGTTGAATCGAGGATCATGCCCACTTTGCAACCGTCCGATCCTCGAGATTCTTGATATATTTTGAAGCACCACGAGAAGTATGATGCAGATTAGAACAGAGGAGTATTGGCGAGGGGGAGAGGAACTAGGAAGTGCTTTTGCCTCAAGATCCGAGACAGAGTGTTTTCATTGGACGGTGCTGAACGACGCCGTATCGGATGCGAGTAACCAAACGTTTTCACCTCCAAGAAAATACTTAATTAATAGTTTCGATGTAATAGATTAATTTAAACCTTTTATACATCGGATTGAACAACAACCGCTACTACTCTCTCTTTTTTTAATAATAATAATAATTTTACTTCCAAAGTTTTGATGGGCTTCGTCGGCCCTTTCCAAAGTGGACCAACGAAACTCATGGGCCAGATAAATATTGGGCTTTTCAATTAATTTGAATTGGGCTTTTCAATTAATTGGGTGGGGAATTATGCATGGGGAAGATGGGAATGACAGCAACCAACCAACCAACCTGAAAAAACAATAGTAATCAATAAAGTTTAGTGTCACTTCAACTGGGAATCTCTTGTCTTTTCTTCCTTATTACTCATTTAACTTTTCTCTTCATTTATTTTATTTCATCAAAATAAAATAAATATTCTATTTTCATCAAAATCTAATAATTTTATTTCAAAACCATGAACAAAAAAAAGCATAGGTCATTCTCCCGTCTCAGAAATTCGGATCCTGTCGCACGTGACAGCCTTACAATTGCATGTGCTTTGCTGCCTCGGTACCCATCGTCCTATCTTCCCAACCTATGCATGTACTATCCAAAATAATTTTATTTTTTACCACCATTTTTTCATATATATATATATATCAAACAAAAATAAAAAAAACATTCGACGGTCCCACACAATCTAAGGTCGAGTGATCGGCCACCCGATAATTCATTTTCCAACAATCCTGATTTTACTGTTTTTTTTTTCTAATTTTATTTACTAGAGTGAAAATTAATTAGGATGAAACTCATTAAAATTATTTTTTTAGATAATTATGAGAATTAAACCAAGTTTGATATCAAATAATTATATTTAATTTGAAGTACATGCACAAAGCTCGTTTCCAATAAAAAGTGGTGACAAGAAATGGCATCCAATTTCCATCACTACCTAAAACCCAATCTACCCGAATGGTACCATATTATTCTTCTACTTTTTTTATTATTATTATTATTATTTTAAGGAATGAAGCTTTTAGATTTATAAAAAGAAATATTGTTTTGAATAATAGTTAGTGTTATTAATTAATTAATTAGGGAGTTGGAGTTGGAGTTGGAGTTGGAGTTGGGGTTGGAACATGACATGTGCAGCCATGGGTGAAGCAGAGAATTGATTGAGATGGAAAATCATTTTGTGGGAGACCAAACAGGAAACAACCCACCCAATGCCCACTCATAATAAACTGTTGTTCCATTTGGGAAACAACTTATGTTCATGGAACCTGAAACTTGATCCAACCCCAACATGCCCTTCGGGTCCTACACTTCCCCCATCTCCCTCCCTCTTTATTTTATTCCCCCATCTTTGCATCCTTAAAACACAGACACCATGATGCTCGGTATACCCACAATCCCACCTTCCCTAATCTTAGTTGCTTTAAGATTAAGTAAGGTTAGGGTGGCTCAATCGTTAAAAGTCGATGCGTCTAGTTGTGTATTATTCTTTCTAATAACGAATTTGACTAGGTTTGTGACCCGTGATCGATCTTCCGTAAATTTGATTTTTATAACTAAATATTATTATATTTAAATTAATAATATACCGAGGGAGTACGAAATCTATACAAAATTTTGTTTGTCACGTGAAGGTTGGTTAACCAATGATTGTTTGTGTTAATTTAGTTAATTACTGAACTTTGGCATGTATTGGTCTAAGTAATCAACCATTAATTATAATTTCAGTTAATTAGCAGCAAACCGTGATCAATTTTTAAATAAATGGCGATCTAAAATTAATTAAACAGTTTGGAGAAGGGTCTAATCTAATGGTGTCAGTCAACTCCCGGTAAGCCCACAGAAATAAACGAATCATCTGCCCATTGTTTAGTTTAATTAATTAAAAAAAAAGGGGAATTATTCACAAGATACCCACATAACTATAAAGTTTTTTTTTTTTTTTTAATTCAAATTTTTAAATACCCTATACCTTATAAAGCTACCCTTCACATCATAGATTATAATACGTTACTTTTCTTTATTAGGTAACTCCATGTATTAATATGAAAAATTCTCACCCATGATAATCTATGGAAGTTTGTCTATTTAAAATATTATACAAAAAAGTTATAAAACTTTATGGCGGGTTAATTAGGATGGGTAAATATTTTTAATATATAGTTTCGTGGAATTTTTACCATTCTTAAGATAAATCAAGGCCGAAAGGAATGACATCGAAATAAAGTTAAAAAAAAGTACTTTAATTGATGTGTTAAAAGGTTAAATTCATTATTTCTCGGGATTGATAATTGCGCCTCACGCACGTATAAACGAGAAAAAGAAAAAAAAATCTTATAAAAATTTTGAATAGATACTTTTGCTGCTAAATAAAATTACTTTATGGTTAATTAAAATTTTGAATAAATTTATTTAAACTACAAAAAAATCTTGATGAGGTAGGAAAAAATGAAGAGATAAAATGACACCTCATCTAGAAAAGTGTAGTTAACAATTAGGCTGTCAAGTCATTCAAAAGTTAATAGTAAAAAGTGTACTTTAAAATTAATTAAAAAAAATAGTGAAAATTTAATTTAAAGATTTATATTTAGTGATTATGAAGTATATGTTAATTGAGAGTAGACGAAGTAAAAAACAGAGGTCAAATAGTGGGGTGTGGGCCCGACAGAACACACTCACAGTCACAGTGGCAAAGCAACGGTCCACCTCAAAGAAGGGGGCCCACTTCCTTTAATTAATTAACTAATTAAGTCTTAAAATGATTAGTTCATGAATCCATAAGCTAATTACTCTTGCCCTTCTCTGTTTCTCTCTCTAATTAGTTGCATGTGAGTTCACTTCCACAGCATGTTCCATCTCCTTCATGAATGATTTGTTTAAATTCAAAAACTAATTAGCTTCTCCTTTTGTTTTCTCTTTCTTCCACGCCTATAAATTGCGAGCGCCATGAACTCCAGACCACATCCAAACAGAGTGAGTGAAGAGTTTGAAGAAATGGAGATGGATTTCCCTGTTATCAACATGGAGAAGCTTAATGGCGAAGACAGAGGAGCTGCCATGGAGCAGATCAACGACGCTTGCGAAAACTGGGGATTTTTTGAGGTATAAGTTCTTTTTCAATAATGGGTTTTGTTTTGATTTGATTGGATTTGATTAAAGTGTGTTAATTTGATGGGTTTTGTGGAATGAAGTTGGTGAATCATGGGATATCACACGAGCTGATGGACGAGGTGGAGAAGCTGACGAAGGAGCATTACAGACAGTGTATGGAGCAGAAGTTCAAAGACATGGTGGCGAGCAGAGGCCTGGATTCCGTTGACACTGAGATCAACGACACTGATTGGGAAAGCACATTCTTTTTACGCCATCTTCCCGTTTCTAACATGTCCGAGATCCCTGATCTCGATGAGGATTACAGGAGGGTGATGAAGGAATTTGCCGTGGAATTGGAGAAGCTAGCTGAGCAGCTTCTAGACCTGTTATGCGAGAATCTTGGGCTTGAAAAAGGGTATTTGAAGAAGGCTTTTTATGGATCCAAAGGCCCCAATTTTGGGACTAAAGTCAGCAACTATCCTCCCTGTCCTAAACCAGAGCTTATCAAGGGTCTTAGAGCCCACACTGACGCTGGTGGCCTTATTCTCTTGTTCCAAGACCACAAAGTCAGTGGCCTTCAGCTTCTTAAGGACGGCAAATGGGTTGATGTCCCTCCAATGCATCACTCCATTGTCATCAATTTAGGCGATCAGCTTGAAGTATGCCACTTCCAACTTTTTCTTCTATTTTCATTCCTTTTCCAACACACACAAAAAAAAAAAAAAAAAAAAAAAAAAAAAAAAAAAAAAAAANTTTTATTCATATTTATAGGTTATTACAAATGGAAAATACAAGAGTGTAATGCACCGGGTGAAAGCTCAACCAGATGGAAACAGAATGTCGTTAGCATCATTCTACAATCCAGGAGACGACGCCGTAATCTATCCGGCGGCAGCGCTGGTGGAGGGAGAGGAAGAAAGCAGCAAACTTTACCCAAAATTCGTGTTCAACGATTACATGAAGCTGTACATGGGGCTGAAGTTTCAGGCAAAGGAGCCAAGGTTCGAGGCCATGAAGGCCACGGAATCCACCAATCTCAAAATGGGTCCAATTGCGACTGTTTGAGCAACTCCCTTTGGTGAAAAGAAAGGGCATTTAGTGGTACATTAGTGCAGATGTTTCGTTGTTGGGGAACAGTGTCTTGTTTTCTATTTTGTAGCCGCTTAGGAGCCATGAAGGCTTCTTGTTTCTACGTGTGTGCTTCGTTTATGAAATATGGTTGTTGACATCTTTTGTGATGGATGGCAGAGGCAGTGGATAAGGGATTTGCAAAATCTGATGGAAGGATGATATGATTAATGGAATTTTTGGGAAAAGAACCCAAAGAGTAAAAGGTATAGGATTTTGTGGTACTCAAAACAAGACTGCACCTAATGTGATTGCCTTGAGAAACCTCTGACAAGGTTTTTGGAACACATAAATTTTAATATAACCCTTTGATAGAATAATTAAATTTTACATTACTCTAATTAGGTCATGGTGTTAAAATATCATCAATAATGAATAAAACGCACATTATAATGGATAGAGAGCCGGCCGACTTGTCGTAATACAAGCATCGATTCGTCGTAATGAGAGAGGGGTACAATGGTAATTAATGGAGGAAAGATTTGCTAGGGTTTAGAATTGAAAACTTGGAAATGGCGCCGCTAGTGGAATGAAGCAAGTCGCTATAAATTCTTGCGATCCTGCTACTGTGAACCCAGAAACTACAATGTAGACGGACCTGGTTTAGAGCTTCTTCTTCTTCCTTTCTTTTTTTTTTTTTTTTCGAAATGGATTTCGTTTAGTTTGTGTTCTTCTTATTCTTCATGAAATTCTTTCATGTTTCCTGTGGATCAAAAGCCTCGCTTCTCAATTTAAACGGCGCTTGAGATCGTATTCTCTAGCGCCGGAGATTTGGCGAGGTATAGCGAAGGCCGAGATATCGTTTCAGTCGTCATTTGTGAGTTGGCGATTCGATTGTTGCTCGTCCACATTCTCGTTTCCGAATAAATCTATTTCCTGATTTTGATTCCTGGATTATATCTCTTATTTACTTCCGAACCCTAGTGCGTTCTTTTCATCCTTCGTTATACGGTTTCAAAATTGTTTTCTAGAATCTGAACAACAGAGTTTACCTGTGATTTAGTCTACACTACAACTCTTTTGTCATTTGATTTCTTCAAAAACATCTTACGTGATTTAGTCTACACTACAACTCTTTTGTAATTTTTTCACTTGGTTATTCTGAGTTTTGCATCTTGTAGTTACCGAGATGAAACTGATGCTTAAATTCACATGGTCAAAAGAACCAGAATCTTATCTGATCCAAGCTGGAATTTTGAATTTTCAATCGGCGAGAACGCAAGCAATATCCAGCTAGGAGAATTCGGATTTAGATTTAAGAAGATTCGTAATAAAACTCAAATATTAAGGCAATTATCACTGAAATAAAACCTGCAAATATCGTCTCATGTGAGATTTCCCACTAGAGGGGCTGAGTTTTATGTACATAATAGGAAAAGACTCTTGTGGCTTCTTAACGCCAGTAGCTCTTCATACACAGTAACTCCATAGGCAACAGATAATACTTGTTATCTGATATTCTGCATTCTTTGATTTGCATCTTCTAGGCCAACTTACCTGCTCTTTTTTCTGACAGAGTTTAAACCTGGAAAAGAAAAGTGGTATATATAGTGATCTTGTGTCTCATGGGGTTCTTTTTCACATCCTTCGGATGCTCACTCGGAAACTTTGTGATGAAACTATGGCTTATCTACACGGGAACCACATCTGCATTCTGATTTTCGTCACATGTTATGATTAAACCTTCAACGTAGGTGGGAAGGAGGCAACGAGCCCATTGGCATCCTGTCGAGACGGGCTCTGCCGATGGAACTACCATGAGGACATTATCGTGCCGCCGAACAACACCCATCACACTCACGGTGCTTCCTTCCTTGATGTACCTGTAAATATGTAATTAGGTTTCATCAGAATGTGACATGAAAATGGTGGCATTCTGATCATGTAAGGAAAATGTGGTGTTGGTGTAATACCCTTCTTTAAGGCGCATCACTCTGTCATCGCAAGAGAGTTTGCGATCTGCTAGCCAGCGGAGGAAGCCAGGAGACAAGTCTCGGTTTTCTTTAGTCACATTCACAACTGTTGAGGGTTTAACAAATGGAGCAACCTTGGCACCATACCCTGCTTTCACCAGTGCTCTTAACCCAGATTGGAAGTCTGATATGTAAAAGTCAGCTACATATCTCTGTATCAGTCAAAGAAAAATTTGCCAAAGTTGAGAACTAATAGCCATAAGCCATCCATCAAGTTCTAAGAATGTGGTAAATAGAAGAACAGAAGCGACCTCAGAATATCTAGATCCCCAAGAAAAGCAGCGGTGTTTAGGATTTGCAGGTTTTCCTCCGCATCCTTTATACTCATACAGCTCCGTAGACACATAAACGCACCTGGGTACTCTCTGGTAAGATGATTCTAGTGGAATACTACCGCAGGTGACCACCTAAAAAGAACACAACAAAAGATCTTAGCTTTCACCAACCAGGTTTAGTTGTATGAATTTGCAGGTTCATGTAAATGAATGGCGGAAGCTTATCTACTGATCTATATTGCATTTGAAATCATTAGTGATTGATGTGAAGTGTTTTCATAATCAAGTTTTTTCAATAATTAGTGGTCAACGCCACCAACAACCAGATGTGGAGTAAGAAGACTATTTGAAGTTTCCAAAAACAGGTGGGAGTTCCGAAGTAGATGCAAAACGAAGGCTGTAGTTGTACCAATATAGTAGAGGTCCTGTTTACCAGGAGCTTACCAGAAGAGTACATAGGTAGCTAGTTTAATTTATGAGAATGATGCCATGGTGGTGGTTAGGATGGTCAAACGGATTACAGAAGCTGAACAAACAAGTTCAAATTTTAATATGAAAAGGAAAGATGCTCAATGATTAGCCATAAGATGAAGAATAATTTGAGTCATATTACTTTAAATTAAATAGCTCATTAACTTCTTAATATACAAAAAGAAAAAATCTGAGAGCGAGAGGAAAATTACCCCAGTGACCTTCACGTACTGTCCATCAATAGCACCTCTGAGCTCAGCCTCCGGGTACCTTCGTACAAACCCTATCAGTCCCTTTTTACCCCAAGCAATATTCCAAAGAACCGCAACCACCGCCGGGACCAATATCCCTCCCACTGCCACCAGTAGAATCGGCTTCTTCACCGCCACCATTAGAAACGCGCCAACCAACAAACCGGTGGCTAAAACTCCCAGGAACACCCAAACCACCGCCTTCGAAACCTTGAACCCTATTTTCACATCCTCGCTTATACTCGTCACCGCCGACCCGTACATCGTCTTCCCAAATGACGTCGTCTGCTCCAGTGGACCGGAGCGGCGTCCTCCACCGACGCTGCCAGACGATCCAAGGGGACCGGATCCAATAGGGCCAGAGGTGATAAGCCCGGTGGGCTGAAGCGAAATCGGGCCGGAAGATTTCTTGGAGATCGGACCGGAATTGGAGTGCTTAATGACAGGTCCGGAATTAGGGCCGGATCGGACCGATCCGCTGTTGTGCTGAGAGGAGGAGGAAGGGCGAGAGGATTTGGAGTGAGGAGGACCGGAAGTTGGAGAATCAACATGAATGTCAAACATTTTAGCAAGGTCCCCGGATTTCTTGATGTCCCCGCCGGTGTAAGGTACGGCGCGTGAGCCCATTGTCGGCTGCCGCTCCTTGAGCTGCTCAGGGCGGCCGGAGACATAGAGGCCGCTACTGAGCTGGTGAGATGGCATCCGAGAGGCCATTGAAAGTGAAAAGATGAAGAGAATGAAGAGAATGAAGTGGAAGTGGAAGTGGAAATGGGAGTGAGTGTTGGTGCATAAGCTGAGAAGAGGAGAAGAAGAAGGAGCAGAGTAATGGAGTTAGAGCAGAGAAGGGTGGGGAGGGAGGGTATGAAATCACAAAAATACCCCCTTCAAGTCCTATCGGTAAATTTGAAATATGGCGACTATGGAAAGAAATGAGATAAGAGTTTGATGAATAATGAAGAAATGAAAGGGGTAATGTTTTTCGAATTTACCATTCTATCCTTTCCTCTTTTATTTATTATTTTTTAAAAAGATTTTATCTTAAATGTTTTACGGTACAGTTTTGAATTTCTTGGAAAATTCTTTTACTGCCTGTGTGTCACCCAAAAAAGACAACGATCATAATTATTTTTATCATTTTCTACGGCTTTCTTTCTTTCTCTCTTTATTTATTTTCCAAAATTAAAATTTGTAACACATAAATGGATCTTTCCTGTATTGGAATAAAATATATTTTTAACTGGATACTTATGGAAAGCTAATGGTATAAAATTACGAGAGTGAAGTTAAAAATGGATCAACCTTACCCAGTTTAGTTGAGAACAGAACAAGGGTGGAATAAGCTTAATCTTAACAAAACTAAGTGGGCACCCAGATCCAAACACCCCCCCTTCCAGCAGACATCCAGCACAAAAATGTCTGGAATAACCTAATCTTATCATTTTCATTTACCACCCCCTTCCCTAAATTTCTTACTTTATATGGCTTACCTCCAATTTCCCTTTTTTTTTTCAAATTTTTTTGAATTTTAAACCTCTTTTTTTTAATTGGGCCCTCAATTTAAAATCGGGTCTCGTTGGGCCCACTCAAGATCTTCTCCAAGTGTGTCATCACGTCCTCCGAATTTGCCTTCGACGGCCCAGATCCTCACATTTTTTGTTTTCTACAAATTAAATATCAGTGCCACGTGGGACCCCTCGTTCCCTCCACCGGTAGATCTCACGTCCACGTCACGCCCTCCCACCTATGTGTACAAACCTCTTTTCTTGGCTTCATTTCGCTCTGGGTGCAGATGTGGACGCTTCTTGATCCGATCCATCGGTCAGAATTTTGCCAACTCTGATCTTTGTTGGAAGATCAGCGGACAAGGACTTAGATGCATGCCTGCCACCCCAAATTATTCACGGATTGAAACGTCTAAACACAACCCAACCGGTTCAATACCGGTTTGATTTTCCAATTTTCCTAAACCCCAAAATCAAAGCACCGACACGTATATAATAAACTTTCACTTCCAAATTTCTTTTATACATATCGACCTATAACGGAAAATGAAAACTTTGAGGTTTCAATCAACATCATGGAAGTGTGTATTATTGATATGAATGTAGGACACTTGAATATAAAATTAATAGTTGAAAAATAAATAAATATTATTGTTAACATGCATTTGTTTGGAGTTGGGTCCTCCCTATTTATTAGTTTAGTTAGGTGTTTTGATAGCTCACATAGGTTAAAATAAGAAATTTAGTGATGGAGATGTAAATTAATAACAACCACATAAATTCCATTATAAGTTTGGTGGGCTATAACTCCAAAATCCTACTTCCAATTTGGGCCTTGATTGGGCCGAAAGCTGGGTGAGCTAGGGAGTTGATTGGGCCAATAGGATATGAGTTAGACCAGCCCAACACAGAAAGGAGTTGGAAAATTAATTTGGAACATTTCCAAAACAAGGCAATGCAAGCTTGGCTTGGCATGGCAATTGGAAGTCGGTCTACTCCCAACAGACAACTGATAGTAGGACGGCAATGATAACCCCAATCAATGTATACACAAACCAATAGCTAAGGAATA
Organism: Cucurbita pepo subsp. pepo; assembly: GCF_002806865.2. NCBI lineage: Eukaryota > Viridiplantae > Streptophyta > Magnoliopsida > Cucurbitales > Cucurbitaceae > Cucurbita > Cucurbita pepo. The sequence goes on along the minus strand of NC_036656.1, from coordinate 6,727,444 downwards.
AAGATTTGAGAAGCACTAAGTAAGAGAATCTAATGTCCATCCATTGCATTAAGCTTGAGACCACCATGTTCTTCACTATTGATCGCTACTTTTTCACTTTTGCCTGGCCCACGTGTGTCTCCCACTTTTACAAAAAAATGCGAGTTTTTTTTGGGGAAAATGTTGGCACTGGCACATATGCCCATTTGTTCTTGAGAGTTGAAAGCTAATCCATTGAGGCCTTGCCACTTCCGCCACTTGGCATTGATGATGGCAAACCAAACAGAAACAGAAACAGAAACAGAGGAGCTGGATTCAGTTGAGAAAGAAAGAACAATTAAAGTGGTTCCCTCTTTACAAAAAAGAGAGGTTAAATCACGAGACGCCCCTGGAAGATCTCCCCTTTTTCATCGTCTTTCTACTGCCATACACAACCGTGAAAATCAGACCCTTTTGTTCTCTTCTACATCTAAATTTTCCTGTTTTTTTTCCTCTTCCTTCTCCTTCGGTTCCATTTCCTGAAGCCATGAAATCCCATGTTCCATCTTTACGTTTGGTTTTTTCTCTGATATATTCTGGGTCTTTTCATGAACATTTGCCTAACTATACAAAAGGTACAAATGCTTGACGCGGATAACTGTTCTCTCTCTTATTTTCTGCAAAACTTTTCTTTTTCTTTGGGTCTTGTCCTTTCCATCATTGATTCAACAAATTCATGAATTCCCAAATCCAATTATCATCATTCTTCTTTAGAATCCATGTTTTTGAATCAGTTCATGCACTTCTTAAAAGCAGTTCATACTTTCAGAAGGAAAATTCCTTCCGATTGTTTGCTTTGACATAAAAACAACCTTCTGAGTTTGGTATAAACAAACACCATTTCACGTAAACAATCTTCATGGCGACCTCATGTTTTGGTTCACTTTGCATTCGTAAATCAAAGAGCAAGCCATTATCAACCCTTTTCTCCTTGAAATCCCAGATGAATTCTGAAATGGAAAATATGGAAAGGAGAAGGTTTGATAGTTTGGAATCGTGGTCGATGATCCTAGAGTCTGAAAATATGGAAACTTGGGAGACATCAAAGGAGGATCAGGAGGAGTGGACAGCTGATCTCTCTCAGCTCTTCATTGGCAACAAATTTGCCTCCGGTGCGCACAGTCGGATATACCGTGGAATTTATAAGCAGAGAGCCGTTGCTGTGAAGATGGTCAGAATTCCAAACCAAAAGGAGGAAACAAGAGTCAAACTTGAGCAGCAATTCAAGTCTGAAGTTGCCTTGCTTTCTCGTCTCTTTCATCCCAGCATAGTTCAGGTAAAATTTCAACCTTCTATTGTTTCAAACATAAACAGGTGCCATGCTATTCCTTATAATTCGTCTCTTATTCCCTGTTATTCCTTATGGCAAAAATATTGCCCTTCCCTCTCTGAAACATGAATTGACAACAAAACTTTTTATGGGATGCTAAATTAATGTCCGTTTCCAATACAGTTCATTGCAGCCTGTAAAAAGCCACCGGTATACTGCATAATTACAGAGTATATGTCACAAGGAACTCTGAGAATGTATCTTAACAAGAAAGAGCCATATTCACTGTCAATAGAAACAATACTGAGGCTAGCTCTAGACATATCAAGAGGAATGGAATACCTTCATTCCCAAGGGGTAATCCACAGAGACCTCAAGTCAAATAACTTGCTTCTAAACGATGAAATGAGAGTAAAAGTAGCGGATTTTGGAACCTCCTGCCTCGAAACACAGTGTCGAGAAACAAAAGGGAACATGGGAACTTACAGATGGATGGCGCCGGAGATGATTAAAGAGAAGCCTTACACTCGCAAAGTTGATGTGTACAGCTTTGGGATTGTGCTGTGGGAGCTCACCACGGTTCTGCTTCCGTTTCAAGGGATGACTCCGGTGCAGGCTGCCTTTGCCGTCGCCGAGAAGGTACCAGTTTCCAAATTCCCACTTCCCCAATGAATGCTGATTTTTTATACTTATCTGTTCGATGAAAAAATCTGTTCAAAACAATTAAGTTGCCAAAAATAATAGGGCTAGGGTTTTGAGTGTTGAAATGCCTTACTTTGATTTGGGCAGAATGAGAGACCGCCATTGCCGGCGAGTTGTCAACCGGCGTTAGCACACCTGATAAAGCGGTGTTGGGCGGCGAATCCATCGAAGCGGCCGGATTTCAGCGACATTGTGGCGGCTTTGGAGAAATACGACGAGTGCGTGAAAGAGGGTCTTCCACTTGCACACCATAAAGGATTGGTAAACCGAAACGCCATTATTGAACGCTTGACAGCTTGCGCCTCAACCAGTTCTTCAATACCTGTACATGCCTGAAACTGAGACTGAGCCTGAAACTGAGCTTAAGCCGCCATAGCTTTGGTAATTCGAAAGGAAGATATTATTTTGATGAATTTTACCTTTCAAGAAGAAAGATGAAATACTGTGTAAAATGACCGGGCCCGCCCTGGATTCTTGGTCCACATCTGGATCATAGTACATAGGGCCCAACTTCCTGGCCCAACTTTCTTGGCCCAGCCCACTCAAAATCTCACTAATTATTAGTCAATCGGTTTAAACTATATTTTTTATCTTCCAACCTAAAATTATTCATTTAATTTCTTTTTTCTTATTTCACTTTAATCTAATATTTTCTGCCAATTATTAGTCACAGACAGGACCACGTTATTTTTGTAACAAATATTTATTTAGAATAATTTACTGTTATTATTATTATTTAGAATAATACAAATATTTATTTATACAAAATTAATAATCAATTGAATTAGTAACCGCTTAAATTTACGCTGACGTGTCATTTCTAAGCAATTGAATTGGTCAGACATAAAAAGAGAAATAATATAATTAAATCTTAATTATGTATTTAATAAATAATAACTAATATATATTATTCTCCTTTCTTAATTCATATGGCAGAGTCAAAGAAGGGCCAAATCAAGAGAAAAAGGGAATAAAGCTTGCTTTTATTTGTCATTTTTATGTGTGGAAGGGCATATAATCTTAAACATTAAAATAGAATGATATATATATTTTTTTATTTTTAATATTAGCATCAATTTTAATGATCAAATAAATTCGTATTTTGGTAAATTTTGCACTGTCATCAAATTTACATTTAAATAAAATTTAATCCTATGTCTTAATGAAATTAATGTTATTAAGGTTTTGATAGTTGACTTATTAATCAAACTCAATACATAAATTTAAGACCATACTAAACTTAGGTTAGCATATTAAATTTGTTATCTCATTATTTTAGCTATGTAAAAATTAATTAATTTTTCTTAATTTTATTCTGAAAAGGAACTAAAAAAAGGAGAAAAAGAAAGTAGTTGCCTTGGTGGACATAAGTTGCATAGTACATCAACGTGGCAAGTAGCCAATAAACTTTCAAACCTTATAATGATTCAAGGAATAATCACTTATAATAAAGTTTAATGTCATTTCAAAAATTAATATATATTAATTAAACCTTAGCTAATATTCCCTATAATAGAATAATAATAAATAAAACATTGGACAAATATGACCGAGATATCTAAACGCTAATATATATTTAGGTATTATATTAATTTTTTTATATGTATTATTTTTTATCTATATGATTAAAGTTGAAAAAGTTAAAAGGTTGGCCTATGTTGCATCACATGCTCAACTTTGGAGGTACGATCTTACCTTATAATTGATCCAACTCTTGCATTCATTTAAGATAGGGCACAATTCCTTTTGTACTTTCTGAACCCTCGTTTTGTATTTAGTTCCCAACAAGTTATCACCTCGAATGGCTTGTAACCAAAAATAAAACATAAAGTATTTGAGAATATCAGCTAATAATGATGTAGTGTTTGTCGAACAACGAATCTTGACAATCGTGTTAGAGGTGTGATGGCCAAATTGTATTTGTTTATGTAAGTGTACTCGTGATATTTGTAGACACGAAAAATGAGTACCTATATTTTATGCAAGTAGTTCCAAAAGTCTTATTCTGAATAGAAAAAAATAATAATTTAAAATTACAAGTTGCATTGAATGATGATGAGGAGCTAAGGTAACTAAAAATTAAACAAATGCATGCCTTAGATTTGATGTCACTAAGTTAAGTTATGCCAAGTCGATCCAAGTCATCCTTAGTACTAACATTATCAAGGGATAGTCCGACTACGACTTTTCTAGTATGTCAACTTATATAATATAAATTTTAATTTTTTTTTTTTGTGTAAATAATATGACATAAAGTTTAGAAATTTAAGAAGTGCTATCCATTTGGGACACTATCAAAAAAATTAAACTTATGAAATGTTAGATTAAAAGGCCAAAATTTGTGAATGGCAACTTTAATTTGTCCCTTTTTGGGTACAATCTTCATGAATTGCAACACATGTTCATCATCCACTTCTTGACACACATTTTAAGCACTAAAAAACAACCATTTTTGTGATTAATCCAACTCTTTTTATCTCAAGAAGGAAGAAATATTTATTAACAAGAACTAGATTCTTTTTCTAAACCATACTCTTCTTCCCCTAAAGACTTAAAAACCTTTAACAAATAATGAAACATTAAATTAAACCGATTAAAATGCATAAACGAAGCCAACCCAGATGCCAAAATGTAAACTTTAATCTAAATTTGGGATACTCCAATGTTGTTCGACGGTATCGAGATTAATTTATTGGGATCTCCACCAGGTTCTCCTGTTCGTAAGTGGGGGAATGGCGATGGACAGCCACCAAAGATCTTCCCAACTATCCAGAATCCCAAAAGGCACTATCAATTCATTTGATGCAGAGGCCATGCATGCACGAGTCTCAATCCCATTAATTCTACTACATATATAATCTATAGATACAGAAGTGGGTCACCCACAAGCACAAGCACGAGCACAAGCCTTGGAATTGCATACGATGATTTTTACAGGGGGGAAGTAATTTACAGAGAGCAGAGCAAACCAAAAATCCAAAACAGAGAAGAAAAACAGAGTCCTATTTTGTGATCTTGTTAGATGATTAAGAGAAGAACAAATCTAGATTTGGGATTCAAATTGATTGTTAGCCCCAAGCACCCCAAATTTTCTCCCCCACAAAACTCACGAACCTCCTAACCGATCCTCTTTCTCCTTCTTCCTCCTCCTCTTTTCTGTTACTGTCGCGGCTGCTCTCTTGCTGCACACAACCCGATGTCTCGTTCATCTTCACCTTTCCGACTCTTGATTCGGACCGATTCGACTCATCCGGGTCCGATTCGTTCTTCTTCTTCCGTCTCTCTTTCTTGCAATTTCTCTGCGACGTTGCTGCGGGTTTGGATTTAGCTAATCCGTCTTCGTAAGCTTCGATTACTTCGTGAATTAGTTGCCGATTGGGCGATGAGTCCCATCTCCCCCAGTAACGCCGATAGCACATGAAACAATCGCAGTCAAAGAGCGGAGCGTGATCCACACCGCTCTTCCCGCTGGCGATTTTCCGAGCGCCTTTTCGGCTGCTGGTGTTGGAACAGGAGATGAGATAGGCCAGGACTTCTTTGTCGTCGGCGGATAGCGCCACCGTGAGAGCAAATATGGCGGCGGGAAGAAACGAAAGGAAGTCGGAGATGATCGGCGTGGATGGATGGACGGAGCTTTTCCGGCAGAGCTTCTTCATGGTCAAATAAGAAGAGAGATCGAAGAAGAGGGGTTTTGGTGGAAGCGGAGTTGATAGTTTATGAGGTTTTTATTTATTATTTTCTACTCCACAGAATGGTATCTGAGAGTTGATGACGTGTGACGATGGTGAATTGGGCAATATTCAGGTGCGACGCACAACACGTACAATTCATCACGTGTGGTTGATTCTCACATCAGATCTCTATTTCCGTTTAATCAGTTTGGAGTCAACTATATTTCATTGAAAAAGTCCAAGTCAAGCACACCTCATTCTGACCAAACGCTGCCGTTTATGACAGGGCATCCACTTAGTCTTGGCCCATTCCAAATTTTTTCAACCTTAATTTAATATACATTTTTAAACTAATCATTTCAATTAAACTTATGCCACAAGTCAGTCTCCTCTACCGGTTCGAAATTCAAAGGCCAACCATCTAAGCTCGACCCAAAATCAAACTTTGTTCAAATCGACCCTTAACGAGAGTGAACTTAAAGTCAAAAGTTCAAAGACCAACAATGAATCTTTGTTCGAATCGATTATAAAATGAGAGTGAACTTAAAGTACAAAATTTTAAGAATCTAAGCTCGACCCATAAGTTAAACTTTGATCGGCATACGTTATGATGAGAGTGAGCTGAAATGACACTTCTAAACTTCTTCTTTTATCATTATTTGTGTTTGGGTTTCCATACTTATGTTTCAATCTCAACCTAAGTTTGAATTTTTCATTATACTTTTGGAGGGGGAGAGAAGAATGAGTCAACAATGATTCGTTTTTGGAGGTTGGTGTAAACCAAATATTGAGTGATTCAAACAAGTAGTTGATGAAGAAAACATAATAATTTATATGCAATAATTATTTGCGTGTGCATTGAGTCAACTTGATACGTTAAAAAATGTTGGACATAACTCCATCTTTTCCAACTGAATTTCTTTCCACATCAGAAAACGATGAACATGACCTACCAAAAGGGATCAAGAAGAACTTCGTAGACGACTCTTCATCCATGATTCAAGATGTTCGAGCTCCAACATGCTTGTTAAATGCCAAACACCGAGATAAGCCTGCGAAGAAACCATTCTAGATTTTCACAGCTTTGTCTTGCTTTCTGGTTCTTGTCGTGACAAAAAATTCATTAGCAATAGGAATTTCCATGGGAATTGTCTAAATTTTATTTATATATATATATTTAAAAAAAAAATTAATAGATAATTTTCATTTTTAATATCACTTCTATTAATAAAATGTAAAACTATCGTGTTTAACATAATTTTTTTAAATTCAAAATTCAATATCAAATATATTTATATATAAAAGTCAGCGGGCAGACCAGGGAAATATAAGACCGACATATGTTTAATTTAGCATTTAAAAAATAATTAAAAAATAATTATAGCTAAAAACAAACCCCATCTCGTCGCCTGTAAAGATCAACGGTCACGATCTCCCGAACCCGTCCTCTTTCCGCTTCACTAACCGTCCTTTTAAATGGCCTCGCTAGGGCTAATAATCTGTCCTTCTCACAGCATCCTCCACGACTTCGTCGTCTCCCCCAATTCATTCAATAGACAATGTTCTCATCGATGTGGAACTGGAAGCTATGTCTTTCGCATTCTAAACTTGGATTTGTAAGATCTGTTTTCCTATGGCTGCATGTACCAAGACAAGGGTGAGAGTTAATCGATTCCTTTGTTCTTGACCTGCCGAAGAGGCTGCAGCTAAATCAATCCCAGAGAAGTTAACTGGCCGGTCGTTGAATTCGATCTAATCGGATCTTCGTCGACGAATCTGCTTACCCAACTTCTTATATTTTATTTTCTTCTCAATCCGTTTTGGATGAGTTTTTTGTGTCTGGTTTTTGTTTGATTATGAGATGCTATAGGGTTTTGAACCTTCCCTCGCATCAAATTTTTTTTTCGTCTCCGTCCAGGCAAGCTGCTTTGATTTCCTAGCAGTTTGCGTCTATCGGTGCCTACATTTCTAAGAGATCGGGATTGTATGTCTGTAATTTACTGAACAAAGGAATTGTTGAAAATGGAAATTCTGAAATTGGGACTGTTTGTATTTCTAGGGCTCTGAAATTTGTAGCTCAAATCAAGTTAAAGCCCTGTTTAAAGATCTGTATAGATTTCTCCGCATTTGGTTGCGAAACTTGGGACAAAAAATGCACAAGAACAAAAAGAATCAAACCCCTAATACGAACAATCAATATGAGCAGATTTTATGTACAATTTATTGACTACAGTAGCAACCCATCGGCGCCGAAGGCAGCGGTTAAATTTCCAACCATGATACCTCTGTTTCGACCAAAATCTCCTCTGCAATGGCTGGCTTTGAAACAGGCTGAACTCATTCCCGGCGAGGTTTCTGCTTCTGCCGATCCTGACCCTTTATGGTTTGTGGTCCGCTTGTAAGAACCAAACCATTTCTCCTGCATGTACCCCTTTCTTCTCCATGGAGGCACATGCATGTTCCTAATATTCATGGATTGTTTCATGGCAGAGCACATTAGTTTCACCACCTGCTTCAGCTCCTCCAGATTTCCGACGAAGATCTCGGGAAATGTGTTGAGTAATGACGTGTATTTTCTGGTCGGACGGGCAATTTCAAATTCTCTGGCTAGAAATACTTCTACAATGTACCGATTTCCACTAAAATTGACGTCGATGTACTCATGATCCCCTGCCGGAAATGAGTGCAGTTTCTCCCCCTTCGATTTGCAGAGTCCTGCACGAGCCAAACAACATCAAGTGAATTAAACTCCCTCAACGAAAATTGGGTTCAATTTAAACTGAAAACGAAACTCAAACTCACCGGCATCGAATCCTTTTCTGCGCAAATGTGCCATCAATTTTCGTTTAATCCCCTGAAACGATCTTCCTCCGACGAGCTTCTTCAGTGCTTGTTCTGCTTCGATTCTGATCTCGTCACTCTTATTATCCCGTGAACCAAACAGATTTCTTAGTTTGATAACCCCTGCATCTGAATCACAAGAGAAACTATCTGATTCTTCTTTACCGCCATCCTCCTCCTCCCCTTCATTAATTTCCACATCATCTCTTTCCATGAACGATTTGACGAGGTCGAAGAGGTCGGCGGCGGAGTTTTCCGGCGAATGTTCGCTGCCGCTGCTGGTGTCCCTGACGGCAGCTTCAGCACCATGGCGGAAGATTTCAGCAAATCTATCCATTTTGTTGGGCATAGTTATGAAATCGGAGTGAAGAATTAAGGTTTAGTTTATAAAGTAACCGAATCCTTGGCAGAGAAGAGGATGGTGTGGAAGAAATGGAAGATGTGGTCATGGTGTGGTGAAGATGGAGTAACGGTGTGGTGTACGGTTCAGAATTGTCCATTCAAAATGATTGAGTAAATATGGAGCCATAACGGTGACGGCAGCAGCCCTTCAGGTGACTGCACCCAAAAATCAAACTGAGTCGGGCGAGTCGGCCGAGTCTACACGGACTACGTATGAACAGTTCATACGCTAACCATCTTTTAGTTACTTAAAATGGGATTAATTGAGCTTAATCATTGCACTAAACTTAACGGCGTTGTTTAACACACGACACCATTGAATGACTTGTGATAACACGTGGCTCCCATGAGCTCCGTGTTCACTGCACTCAACACGTCACTTCTTTTGTCGTCTTCTACACCTCATCAGCTGAATGCGGAAAATTGGTGCTGCTTTCTTTCAACATATTCGAATATTCCTTATTTTATTTTTGTCTTTTTTAATGTTTGTTTAGATTAATTACTATTATCCATCTAGCATGGCCACCGGCAGTGACCATCTCCAGTGTCCACATTCATTGAATCTGGATTTTTTCTTTATTTATTTTGTGTGACCTTTAATTTTTGATTTGGGGTATATAAACGTTACTTGTTAATGGGTTAGCAACTAATTAATTAATTAATTAAAAAATATAAACATTTCATAAGTCAATAAAATGGGTATAAGAATTGTTTTGGGCCCGGTTGAAAAGAGATGGGCCTGGTGCAAAGATACCGGGCCAAGACTGTCGGCAGCACCGGCCCAGCCGACGCCCCGGAGAAGACACGGAAAAACGTCGGAATGAACACGAACGAACGGTCAATGGAATGAAGGGATTCAGATTCGGGGAGGAAAAGTTGAAGAAAGTTATATAAACCAATCTTGAAAGATTTAACTATTTTAAACTCGGAGTTCCAATTAAAGGAAGTAGCAGCTGGTCTTCGTCCCTTTCTTCCTTTGAAGGCGAAAGTCAGATTATCGGCCATTGAAATTGATCCCCGCTTCCCGAAGACATCTGAGAATGAACATCAAAGTCATCTACACCAGCTAAGACGGTTCGTTTTCTCTCTACCCTCGTCAATGGAATTTAGAGCGTACAATGTTTTCTTATTTCTTCGGCTATTGATTGATTTTGTGTTTTTCATTTCCGTTTTTCCCTCTTGGATTCAAATACTCAAAAGTAGCAAGAACTGGGAAGGGTGAATCCTTGATTGCGTTTGTTTTTGGATTTGATTCTGAATATAAACGTTCGGTTGTGGCAACCGTTCAAGAATCCTGATAGATCTTGTTGTTTATGTGATTTATTGTAGTCTACCGATAAACAGGGGGAATGGAATGTGTAATCTGGGATCTGCTTCTTCTTGTTCTACGTTTTGGGTTGTGAGTGCATTAATGACTTGGATGATTCTTTGTTTTGAAGGCTATGAGATTCCGTTTTGGCATAGATTACTGTTGATTAGAGCCATATTAGGATTTAGGACGATGTAATCTTGAATGGACATAATTGAGGTTTGTATATTTTTGATAGTATCTGAATCTGATAGAGCCTGATGAACCAACATATTCCATCTACAGGCGGTAGGTTTAGTATTTGATGATTATCTCAACCTTCTACTCCAGGCTATTTTGCTGAATATTAGCGATATCGAGGGCGAGGTGGTCGAGGATGGCTGATGGAATATCAAGTTTCTGGGGTCCTGTCACATCTACAATAGAGTGTTGTGAGAAGAATTATGCTTTTTCTTCTTATATTGCCGAGTTTTATAACACAATATCAAACATCCCAACCGTTCTTTTGGCTCTGATCGGTCTTGCAAATGCTTTGAGACAAGGTTTTGAGAAGAGATTTAGTGTACTTCACATATCAAATATGATACTGGCCATTGGCAGCATGTTCTATCATGCCACATTGCAAAAAGTGTAAGTTCTAATGGCATGCTTTTGGTGTTCTTGTTGCAGTTCTTTCCATTTAGATATTTGAATGCTGTGTTCTTGAATGTTTGTTCATTACTGAGCTTTAACAACCAACGATCAACTCTTTGTTTTCTAACCAGGCAACAGCAAGGGGATGAAACACCAATGATCTGGGAAATGCTTCTTTACATGTATATTCTCTATTCACCAGATTGGCATTACCGAAGTACGATGCCAACATTCCTCTTCCTATATGGGGCCATTTTCGCTGTGGCTCACTCAATTCTTCGTTATGACATCGGTTTCAAGCTGCACTATGTGATTCTTTGTCTCCTCTGCATACCTCGAATGTATAAGTATTATATATACACAGAAGATTCCTCGGCTAAGCGGTTAGCGAGGCTGTACTTGCTGACTCTTCTCTTAGGCATTTTCTGTTGGGTAATCGATCGGTGTTTCTGTGATAAGATATCACATTGGAGCATCAATCCTCAAGGTCATGCCCTGTGGCATGGTTTCATGGGTTTGAGTTCCTACTTTGCTAACACATTCTTAATGTTTTGCCGGGCGCAGCAAAGAGGATGGGCACCAAAAGTTCTTCATTTAATGGGAATTCTCCCCTACGTGAAGATTGAAAAACCAAAAACCCAGTAAGAAGACACGAATTTGAAGACAAATTATGACAATTTTTGACCTGTGTTGAGTGTACCCTGGAGGTAGAGAAGAAAAAAAATGCAATCTTTTGGGCTATGTTCCTTCTTTTCCTTCTTTTCACTGTAAGGAATGAATAGAAACTTAGATTTTTGTAGTACAAATAACAGCAGTTACGTATTTTTGTTCATTGACGTCAGGGCTTTATTCGTTACAGAGTGACTTAGCATTTAACTCTTTCACAGAGCTGAAGCGCAACATCTGTAAAATATTGCAGTATGTTCAATCTATTTTACTCCCTGTAGTTTTCTTTTAACCTTCTGTGCGCCACTATTTTTAATGTTATAATTCTTCAATTTCATTTGTTTTATTTAACTTCCTATTTTAGTATCATTAACAAAAAAATACATAGGCAATGAAAACGAATAAAAATAAAAGAGACTAAAATAGAAAAGACCCATTGCACAACTTTTTAAGTAATGGCTACAGCTGATAACTTCACTGTCTAAAATGGTTTCTTTTATACGATTGCATACTCTCTTCAACTAAAATAAAAGAATCATATAAACCCTAAACAAATGATATAGTTATTGATTACACATCTAAGAAACAACTCGATTTTTCAGGCTATCCAGAAAGATTATTATTTATGACTAATCACTAAGGTACAATGTCCGAACTTTTTTCTAAACAACGAGATAGATTGAAGGCATCAGATTTTTATCTTTAAGCTTCTAACTAATCATCCGCTGTTGCAAGATTTGACCCAGCTTCATGTAAAGAGCTGCCTGTTCCTCGAATGTGAGATTCACTAGTATCTATAAAGCAGCAATACACAGCATATGTGATTCTCCATATGGATAAGCTTAGATCATAAACAGAAATGATGGAGCATAAGACTACCTGGTCGTAGATTGTATCAACAGATATGCTCTGAGCCACAACAAAGGATTGATGAAATATGTAGGCGAATACAGCCATCACCATCTACATATAGTATCATGCAAATATGGCAGTGAACAAATGAGGGAAAGGGTAGCACTATCTGAATAAGTAACAAACAGAACTATTTTGATATGCGACACAAATATTCATACTATTATACCAGCTAGAACCTCCCACAAGATAGAGGACAAAGTGACAAAACTACTCATTTCCGACTTGAAGGAGTAGGTTCCACATTAGAAATTGGAATTTTCAAACTAAAATGTTCCAATTCTAATAATAGCCACTGCATCAAGGGTTTAACTTCTACAAGATTTCGGTGGTTTGGACACAATCTTCGAAAACAATTTCATCAAACTTTAGTACTCCTAACCTTTAACGCTTTTTGAAGTAGAAATCATTTGAAATATAGTCGCAATTAAACTAAGAATCACTATCAAGTTCCAATTAGAGAACCTAATAGTAAAAGTCGTCCAAATGATCCATGAAATGCCTAAAATTAGAATGTGGATCTATGGTTTCTTTTACAGATCTATTGTTGATCAAGAGTTTTGCATTAGGAAGATGAATTAAAACGCAGCAAAGTTCATAATTCTCAATGGCTCACCTGACAATCCATTCTATCTGTAATTCCACCATGTCCAGGAATACTATCACCAAAATCCTGCGTCAAACAGAGAAATGATATAAGATGGCTGATCACAAAATAGAGACTTCACGAAACTACACGAGGACAGAATTCGGAATGGACCTTGACTTTGAAGGCTCTTTTAAAACCACTCGCAAAGAAGCCTCCAAAAGGAGCAATTATTGATGAAAATAAACCAAGACATAATGCATGTCCTTGAACTGGCAATATGCTTACCTTCTTCCATGGAAACTGAAAGAGAACACAGAAATGTGAGTTCCTCACAGACTTGGAACAACTTCATGAAGTACTGTAAGCTAAACAATATTAGGAAGAAGGAAAAGAAAATAGATGAATGACAGATCAAGGGTGCCAAAAAGTTAAAATAGATGAATCACAGCATCAAGAATCATGTTTACAAAAGATTTAATAAAAGCTATTAGTTAAGGTTTGATCTCTAACATGATCAATATTTGGCAGGAGAATGGTGAGCACCTACCTTAAAAAGTTAAAAAAAAAAAAAAAAAAAAAAGTTATATAGGATACCTGCCGTGCAGCTCATATAGATCAGAATGATTCCCCTCACACCAACCAAGTAAGGTGAGAATATACCATTTTGTAAGGGTATAACAGAATTAGCTCTCAATCTCTTGACTGGAAGCCCATTTCTGTATTTTGCTTTTCTAGGTTTTGTCCGTTTCTCTAGCTCTTTTTGGCTTGGGCATTCTTTTTAATGTATTGTCCTCTTGTATTCTTTCGATTGTTCTCAACGATTTTCTTCATAATTACAGTCAATATGGGTTCATAATTTTTCCAAGATTTTCTCTTCCTCTCTTATGTAAAATTAAATGGGCGATGGAGAACTAATTGACGACAATAACTTGCATACAAAATCCTCAAAAGAGAAAAACGTATGACAAAATCTGGATAGATATTATACTATGCATATCTAAAAGATATACATCAGGCAGATATAATATTTTCTTATAGACTCAGTACACTATAAATTGCATATATCCTACTCTCTTCTCTTGTCTCTATCCAACTCATTGAGGATTCCTCGGCAATTCTCACTTTCTCCTGGTTCCTCTCTAAAGCCCAAATGGCTTTATGACGACTCTTTCTACTTCATTATGTAGCTCAAATGGCTCACACCTCTCAAGTAAAGCTTGAGTGACTCACAGGCTCACCTTACCCCACTACTCTCCCTTTGTTAGAGGTTTAAGTTATCGTCTGGTTGACCAATAATTCTAAGTTCTAACAAATATAAACTGAAAATTTTCAACCAAAAATAAAATGAAAAGTGATCAGAAATCAGCAATATAATATAGCCTCAGCTAAAGACTGGTCAAACACACACACAGAATATAGATGCATACATTGGAGACAATTTTACTATACGATTGAAGGAAAGCCAGAATAAGACGTGAAAGAAGAGATATACTATTCATATCAAATAAGATTCAATTTATAGTCTTTACTGACCCAATCAGGAGTCCATCCTGGTAAAGTGAAAGATTCGGGCTTAAACAAAGGACCAGGATCACAGTGAAGCCAACCAGTTGATAAATCCTGAGCTCATTGAACCATACGACAGTAAGAGCTTCAAAATATGAAAAAGCTTCTTCTAAAGCAAGAAAGGCGGTTTTGCAAAACAATTACCGTTCTTGGACAAGTAAGCCACTGATAACGACCCATGACATTAGCAAGCTGAAAAACAAACAAATATGTCATAACTTAGTTCCTCAAGTACAAATGTCTAACTGCATATTGTTATCAAGTAATCATTACTACAAGAAATCGCCTATGACGGACAGACAGACGCGCATAACTCAGTTATCTCTTCAACTGCGTATTGCTAACAAGTAACCATTACGACGGAAACCACCCACGACAGACAGACATGCATGACCTATGACCTAGTTAAGCACTGCTTTAGGCAATATCAAGCAATTCAGACCTGATCATAGTGTTTCATAATTATGAAAATAGTTGAGTAACATCAGGCACGGGTTGACATAAGAAACTCAATAAATCCAGCGAGGAAAATGGAAAGTAAGGAAGAATTTTCTTACACCAAAAGCAGATATCATAGTCAATATAGAGGCTCCTATAAATCCCTCCCAAGTTTTCTTTGGAGATAATTTGATCAATGGTGTTCTTCCAAAGAAGAACCCAACTATATAGGCAGCGATGTCATTGATAACAATAAGTGATGCTGGTAGGAGAAACCTGCAGAAATATTACTCATTCGTAAGGAAGTAGTGAAATTCCAGGATAAACTTCAGGCCACATAAGATTTTATTTTCTTTAACAGAATTTTTTTTCCGTGAGAAGGCTGAATTACCAGATGATTCCTTCAAAAATATTGGCTACTGTGAAAGAGGACTGTGTAAAAACGACAATTAGAATCATATGCGTCCATGCATACTGCCCAAATTGATATTTATACATCTTCTTCTTTAAAGTAAGAATGAACCACATAAAGCCTGAGCCCAACAAGAAGCGGAGAAATAATGAGGTAAAATGTTACAAAGTTGTCAAGAAAATTAAAATTTCCAGACGATTGAAGAAACTAATATAATCAGGCAAATGAAAAATTCAGGAGTGAATAAATTAATAGAAATTAAACCAAAAAAACATGAAAATTTTCGCAAATTGCACACCACGAAATGATGTTGATTGCAATGGTTAAAGTGTCAAGAAGGTGATACTTATCATAGGATCGCTACAAAAGGTTCACTAACCTGCAATATATAAAGAATAACAAATAACCATATGATACTTGATGAGACTGCTCACTAGCTGATATAAAAATTTATCCGAGGTGACAGTATTGACAAGCCGCTGACTCAAAATGCGACCATACACAAATAGCATTGCTGTGAAGAAGAAATGCCTGCATTTGAATTCTAACCAATTAGTACAAAATGCATGCTCCAAAAAAAAGGAAAAGTGAAGGCATGCTGCCCAGAATCAGAAGTAACAGGTAATGTAGAGACTAGAGGATATACCAAAGAAAATACAAGCAAAGCCTTGACATACCAATTTAACAGTCGAAACCCTGGTAGACGAGTATCCTCGCGAGCTCTCCTGAGTAGGTTGAACAGTTCCTTGGCCATGAAAAGTTGAATAACCACAACCATAGCAGTAATATAGAGATGCCCGAAGTATATTATTAGTGCAAAACCCCCAATCATCCAAATTGTTGAGTATGCACGGATTAACATCGATTTGTATTTGCTCCGGTCATCAACAAGTAATTTTCTTTCATTGAGTTTGCCATCCTCCGAAGTTGCCTAAAAAATAAATTATTAATATTAGCATCGTAAATTTGCAATGTAAAAGCAGTCAATATCCAATGCATAATTGCTGACGCCTACAATGACAGTGAGTATAGCTAAAGATAGTACAAATGAGTACAGCGTTTGAAGTGACAGAAAGAACTGTAGCATGAAGCTGTTTATACAATTAGACATCCCTGTTATTACTACCACTAGAAATTTAACTGCCGAACTACATTTCAAATTTAGCTATTCGTAGTAAAAATGGTACATATCGAAGAGAGAGATGAAATGACACACATCACTTGGGCGCCTCCGATGCCGAATCCGGCCACCAGGCGTCGACGGACTATTGGTACTATTATCGTTCAGCATGGTGAGAAGTGTACTTATCACAGGATCCTAAAAATCATTAGCAGCACAAGAACTGTTCCCTGAAACATAAATTCAAAACAATACCATAAATCCAGGACTGAAAATATTGATTTCAACGAACATAGCAAGCTGATGCAAATAAACATGCTAGCATTAGAACAGCTGAGTTCCGGAAAATCAGAGTTATGCAGTTCTCAGCTCGAGGAATTCAAAAAAGCAACAAGAAACCGAATACTCGATAACATTTCCAATAAAGAAATTACTCCAAGCAAGCTATCAGTTCACTGCTAAGTACTAGAGATAAATCTAAGACGATTGAGTTTAGTACCAAACAGTTCGTTCTAAACCAAAGCAAAATTCAAAAAAGAAGTCGACAGTACCTGTAAATTCGAAGTGAAACAAGTAATCTCCCCAGACAATTCCGAACCCCGGGAAAGCAAGTGCAGAAAATCGAATAGCGGGAGAGAAAAACGAAGGCAGAGGCAGAAGAAAGCAGGAAATAAACACGAATAATTTGAGGAAGAAAAGGCAACGCAAATCGATTTCTTTTCTTGTACAAAGACGGTTGAAATTCGAATCCTAATTTCTTTTCTTTTCTTTTCTTTTCTTTTCTTTTTTCTTAATAATTATTTTTTTATGTTAATATCTCCCTCTGAGTTGACGGCATATGTTCGTCTTCCAGTGGCCGTTGGATCTTTCTAATCCTTACACGTGGCTTACTTCCGTAGGCCTTTGTCCTTCGGCTGCCCCCCGCTCGCAGCTTTTTAGCGGGTTTAAAAATTGGATTTTTAACGTGGGCTTTTTATTTATTTATTTATTATTATTCTATTTCAAAGCTGAAAAGATTCCATTGAAGATTTCAAAATATTTCCTTCCAAAGTCCTTCCCAAATTTCAACCATTTGTCAAATATAATTAAATATTATTAATGTTTTTTTTTTGTTTTTTTTTATTTTTTTTACCGATAATTCCATAAATACGACCTTTAGTCAATGTATTACATAAAAAGAGATTATTAAGCTTTTATAATCATTTTTTTATTATTTATTTTTTAACAACTTCTAAAAAATAAAATTTAAGCTTTTTTTAATTTAATTTTTAAAATATATATTAAAAATGGAGCTACTAATCTTAATTTAATCAATTAAAAATAAAATTTTATATAGATTAATTAATAAATGATATTTAGATGGATAAAATTATACTCTAATTGATTAAGGGTTGAAATTGCAGCCGTGTTTGAAGGTTAAAACCTGAATGTAATAAAACTAAAAGCATGGATAGAGAATTTACCCAACTGTAAATTATTTCTACCCTTGATTTGGCAACTACTTCGTACATTTATTAATAAAATCTATATGCGGTGAATACTGATCATACGATGTATGCTGCTAAAGTAATAAACTTAAAAAAGGGAATTTAATTAATTGAATTGGCCCCCTCTATCCTCCCTCCATAAAAGCACAGACAGAGTTGCAGTCCTCTCACTCCATTTCATTTCATCGCTGCCGTTCCTCTCGAACTCTACTTCTTCCCCGAAATCATCGACTGTGTACGCCATCGTCTTTTACCTACAACATGGCTCTCGATTCTTTCATCGAAGTTCATCCGGATTCTCACTTCCCCATTCAGAACCTTCCCTACGGAGTATTCAAGTCTGGACCTGGTTCCGTTCAGCGACCTGGTGTGGCTATTGGCGAGTACGTGTTGGACCTCTCTGTAATCGCCTCCGCTGGCCTCTTCGACGGGCCTCTCCTCAAGAATTCTGACTGTTTCCTTCAGGTATGGTGGTTAGAGATTAACAGTTTAATGGCGATCTTTAAATTGCGATATTCACCCTGCCGGCTCGTCTTTGTCGAGCATGTGAACGGAATCCAAGATTGAGATCAAGACTGTAGTCTGTAGTTTCTTTCTTTCTTGAAATGCCGGTCGATGGAAATTGATCGCTCAACTTAGCAATTAATAATTCTACTGTCGTGGTTGGTGCGCGTAAATGTACGTTTAATTGCTCCTGTCGCTATGACTTGGTTACCTTGCATTTTCACGACGTCATTTTTTCATAAGTTTATCTTTGCTTTTCGTTTTTTTTTTTTTTCCTGGCAAAATTGACAGTGTTAAGAATGACTAATCTCCATAATGGTACTATTTTATTCACTTTGCCTTTGCTTTGAAAAGCCATTGAAGATGTATTCTTTACTTAATAAACACACCATCATTCCTGATCTATTTGTTTTTTTTTTCCAATTTGGGTGTAGCCTGATCTTTTCTTTTTTCTTTTCCAACTTCAATGTAGCCTAATCTAAACAAGTTTCTGTCTCTGGGACGGCCTGCATGGAAGGAAGCTCGTGCGACGCTTCAAAAACTATTATCGTGTACGTTTACCGTAACTCTTATAATCAAGATCTTGATTCAATACGAGAAAAAAAGTTCCCGAGAATAAATTAGAATTATATTGGTAGGATGATGTATCAAGATTTCAGGTTTTACTATTTGTATGCTTATTATTTCTTCATTTGAAGATAATGTTTCGCGTGTGTTTACATGCTTATCATACCAATGAAAAAACTCGTTTTCTCTTGGTGCAGCTACTGAACCAGCCTTGCGTGACAATGAAGCTTTAAGGTCAAGGTCACTTATTCCACTGGTAATAATGTGCAAAATTCAGAATGCTCAAATTTCCCATCAGATATCTGCTTATCTAATGTCAATAAGATGTTTACATTTCCAGAGTAGTGCAGAGATGGTTCTTCCTGTGGCAATTCAGGACTACACGGACTTCTTTTCTTCTATGCATCATGCAAAAAATTGCGGAGCTATATTTCGCGGTTCTCAAAACCCAGTGCTTCCCAACTGGTTTGTGGATATTGAATGTGAAGCAATAACTCTTCAACGTCCCCTTTCCTTTTGTTCTGAAAGTTGAAAATCCTATGTTCATATATATATAGGTTCCACATTCCAATTGCATATCATGGACGTGCATCATCCATTGTCATCTCAGGAACAGACATTGTTCGACCTCGGTACACAAACTTTTTTAAGTTTCCCCTTATTTTGTTTGTTGAGTATGTAGTTTTTTCTTCTTCTTTTGTACGAGAGTTTAAAATGAGATAGAGATGCTTATCTATATGCCAATCTTTTTGAAACTTGACTGGGGTGGGGATGAATATAATGGCCTTGGATGTCATTCATTTATTTAATTAATGCCTCATCCTCTAATGATGTCGATCATACTCCTTATTAGATAAAAGAACTTTAGGTTTGATTATAATAGGCTTGTTTGTATTGTTGTCAGGGTTTGTTCTTGCTCTGATTCCTTATAACAGACTTTATAGGTTCAATCATACTTCTGCATCATTTTGTCCACTGGTTCAGTCACATGTTCCCACTTGGTTATTGTTTTTTTGATACAATACTCCCTTCTTTCTAGTATGGGTTCATTCTTAGGTTGTTATCTTTAGACTTGTCTCATGCCCTTTTTCAGAGGCCAGAGCACCCCGGTTGAAACCTCTACACCAAATTTCGGTCCTTCTGCTAAGTTGGACTTCGAGCTGGAAATGGTTAGAGTTCTAAACTCAGATGCCTATGCAGATTTTTTTATAAGATATTGGTAGTGTTATAGATCATTTTATGTTCTACTCATAGGTACAATTTTGACCTCTGACGTTAAATGTTAATGTTGCGTACAGGCTGCTGTTGTTGGTACAGGAAATAAATTGGGAAAGCCTGTGGATATAAATGAAGCAGAAAATCATATTTTTGGCCTGGTTCTGATGAATGATTGGAGTGGTAAGAATACTTAGCTTTGCTAATTTATAAGGTTCTGCTTGCTTGCTCGGTCAGCGTCTGATACTTCGTCTTTTCACAGCTAGAGACATTCAGGCATGGGAATATGTTCCTCTAGGGCCCTTTCTTGGGAAGAGTTTTGGTAAGTATAAAAATTTGTTTTTCCTTATCATTTTTAGTTATAGAAGCTGAAGCTATAACTTATACCTTTGTCTTTACTGGTTAGAGATGGTATTTGCATTATTTTGGTTAGAATTCTTTACTCTCACTGTGTCTCGACTCTATTGATGATTTCAGGCACCTTACCCTCTTTTTCTATATGATGTCTGTTTTAGGTACTACTATATCCCCTTGGATTGTTACACTAGAAGCCCTAGAGCCTTTCATATGTGATGCTCCCAAGCAGGTATTGAAACTCCATATCATCTGTGTGTGTGTGTGTTTTCCTAAATGAAACTTGTAACGCCATTGTTGCCCTGTTTGCATGTTCTGTGTAAAATCTCTAACAGGTCGTATGATTTGTACTTTTTGTTGTAGGATCCACCTCCATTGCCATATCTAGCTGAAAAGGCATCCAAGAACTATGACATCCCACTGGAGGTAATTAATTCATCTTTATTAATCATTGTATAGCACTGTATCCCATGATTTTCTCTTATTACATTATTGACTATAATGTCTTCTAATAAAATCCAGCACTTTTTTTCTCCCTCTTTGCATTTATATGTCTCGTGCTCTGAGCTATAGAGTTTGCTTTTGTGTTTGAGATCTTGATGAATTTTTCTTCCTACTTCAAGGTTCAAATTCGACCTGCTGGCCAACAAGATACACATGTGGTGACAAGAAGCAATTTTAAGCATTTGTAAGGAGGCATTACCACTTTTTCAATGTCATATATAAATACCGAGTGATGGTCATTCCTTACCCCCTCTAAAAAACCATGGATAAGTGAATCTAGTTATACTTGTACACTTAGTCCAGGTGGCAGAGATGAAAATTAATTAGTCTGGGCAAGATGATTAAAGAAGTCTACAAGATTGCTCTGGATAATAAGCTCTAACATGTTTCATACGCAGCAGTTCATTGACTCTTTTCATCGTAATTATCATGGATTTTTGGTTGGAGCATGGTGTCTTGTATTTGCTTTCTCGATCCTTGATTTTACTTTCAGCAATGTCTGTGGTACTTCTCTATCTTTCCTTTATTTACTCGTGGAATGTGTAGGTATTGGACGCTGGCTCAACAGCTTGCACACCATACTAGTAATGGCTGCAACTTGCAGCCAGGTGATCTCATGGGCAGTGGCACCATAAGTGGACCTGTACGACTTCTACTCATGATCCATGTTGCATTTTTTTGCAATTCCACGAGTGTGTGTGTTTTCTTGTTTTATATAATGTTTGTTTGGAATAGTCTTATAATTTTCGAGTTGTGTTCCCCACTTTGGTTTGAACACAGGAACAAGATTCTCTAGGCTGCTTGTTGGAGTTAACATGGAATGGGCAAAAGCCATTGGAGTTATTAAATGGGATATCTCGTAAATTTCTGGAAGATGGAGATGAAGTCATCTTCACTGGTCAATGCAAGGTTTATATTTTTATCAATTTTATCTTCTTTCCTGAGTTCTTAGCACATCGGAATTAGTAATTACTAGTGAGGTTTGTAGCAGTTTACAATCATCCTATGTTCTTTGAATTTCCTACATTGACCATGGTACTTAAAATTTGCATCGAACGTTTACCAAGTAGGTCATTGTACGATAAAAATGTCCTGCTTAAGAAGAGGAACTTCCTTCACCTAGAAATTATGAGGATTATTATAAGACTTAAGGAAGGATTGTAAAATGAAAGTTTCATTTAGATGGTTGGTTCCCAAAAACTGATTCCATTGTTGGGATGCGTGTTTCGTTCTGATACCAATTGTTTCTTGTATCATACATGATGCCTTCGACATATAATCTGGCATTTGATTTTATTGCAGGGAAATGGTTACACTGTTGGATTTGGGACATGCACCGGAAAGATTGTTCCTTCACCTCCCTTGGAAGATTGATGGAGCCGTAGAGTTGGTAACTATCATTACCATCTTAAAACTGAGTAGATGTTTTTCTGTTGTAATAAAACCTGTGTAAGCTGTAGCATGCGGTAAACAACCTGGACTCATATGATCTAGAAATCAAGTGCGTTGAATGAAATATCTTACTTTTGCCAGTTTTTTAGTGCCTTTTTCTGCTAAATCCTAATGTCAAATGTTACTACCTCTAGTGTTTGTTTGCTTATTTAAAAATATTTAATTACTATGCACGTTGAGTTTTATGTTATGAAAAATTATAAAAAATCTAAAATGATTATTGAACCCAATGAAGCCCCGATACAAATGTATCATAATTGAAAGATTATAGTCAGCTCAAAAGGCAATTCTGAAACACTTTTTTAGTAGCCACCTCAAACGCCGGCCATTAACGAACAGAAAACTGGAAGAAGAAGAGCGAGAGAACAAAGAAGAAGAAGCCCAGATACAATGGTGCTGCCCGCCTCTTCTTTGGCGGCTCCAAATTCAAATCCTTCTGCTCCTAAGCATTTGCAGTTGCTAGGAGTAAGATCATTTCATATATATATATATATTAACAAATTGTCTAAGCCAAGAAGAAGTAAGATCTCCTGTACTGAACACTTCACTCACCTCTTCTATGGGCTTCTGCTGAACCGAAGCATCCATTATCCTCTCCATGTTACTGAATCCAATTCATTCGAACAAAACAGAAAACGAAGAAAGTTTTGAGTTTGCAAGTTGAGAACTTGAAGAAGGTAAGGAATGGCAAGAGACTAAAGAAACAGTTTCCAATACCCAATAAGCAACTTTCCTACATAGATATGGTGAGACTGGATATCGATTCCCTTTCCCAGCGTCATCAGGGTTCTCTGCCACCCTAATTTCCATTTAACACCCGCCATCGATCCATTTTTTGTTGTTGGCTTCGCTGTGAATTTCAGGCTGTTTACGAAGGTCTTGGAGATATGAGAGAAGAATTCCAACACTGGCTGCAACACATACATAATAAACCATTATCAACAGAAGACGAAAAAGAAAAAGAGGTAGATGGGATTTTTTGTGAAATTACCAATATGGCTCGGAAGACTCGTATTGCAGGGATGGAATTGTAAGCATCGGGAAGTTCATCTGCTATTACCTCATACACCTGGTTCATGTTTTTGTTCTTGATCACCTCGTAAAGTTTGTGGACTCTTTTGAGAGTCTTGTCGTTGTCGTTGTCATCTTTTCCCGGCACCCAGCTTTTGTTGCTGCCATTGCATTTTACGCACAGATAGCGTTGATGCTTGGCAGCGGGCGGTGGGCAACGTCTGGTGTAAAGAGAGGCGGCGGAGTTGTAGTTGTTAGAGTTAGAGCTAGAGTTGGACGGGGAGATTGAAATGGGTAAATGGATGATGTTTGTTGAGGAAGAAAAAGCCATTGGAAAGGTGAAATGGCAGAAGATGAGGAAGGATTGAAGGCCATTGGAAAGAAGAGGATTCTCGTCTTGGAATGGACACAAAATTGCCATGGGAGATGATGCTTTCTTCCCCCCCATAGTGTTACAAACTTGGCTTCTCAATGTGCCCCCACAAGGAAAGAACCTCCTTTTTCCCTTCTTTCCATTTAGTTGCAAGCAAGAATCTTTGGTGCGAAACATAATATTATATTGTTTGTTTTAGAACGTTACGTATCATCGTCAATTTCACGATTTTAAAACGTGTTGAGATGTTTCTACACTCGTACAAGTAATGTTTTGTTCTCCTCTCCAAATAAGGTGAGATCTCACAATCCACCCTCCCTTAGAGCTCAATGTCTTCGTTGGCACACCGTTCTGTGTCTAGCTTTGATATCATTTGTAACAACCAAAGTCCACCGTTGGCAGATATTATCTACTTGCTATCTCACGATTTTAAAATGCGTGTACTGTGGAAAGAGTGAGTTATTACATATTATGTCAGCCAAATGACCTTACGTTAAAGGCATGAATTTGGGTGAATTTTTAGACCAAAACCAATTGATTAAGATACAAATTTGTCTAGCTCAAAGAAGAAATTAAGTAATAAGTTCGGATTGGTTCACTTTAACTCAACCAATTCCCAACAAATTTAAGACACTATCCTTGATTATAAATTAAGTTTTCAAACCTCTCGTATGTTTATTAAATTTATGAACTTCATATTATTTATTAAATTTGGATAGCTTTGATATCATTCATAACAACCCAAGTTCACAGTGAGTAGATATTGTCGGTTTTGGCTTGTTATGTATTTATGTCAGCCTCACAATTTTAAAATGGTCTACTGGAGAAGCTGAATTGTTACCTATTATGTCCTTCTAAGAATGACCACAATTTAGCTGGAGAGAAATTTGGATTGGTTCACTTTAACTCAACCCACTCCCAACAAATTTACTAAGTTTGATTCAATTTTTTACATGTTCAAGTTTTCAAACCTCTAGTATATTTATTAACTTAATGAACTTCATACTATATTTCTATTCAACCGATCGAGTGTTTATCCTAAGCATCGCTAACAAAATGTCGACTAATTAGCATGGTACGCTCACCAATCAAGTAAATTGTTAATACAACACATGAGGAGCATGGCATTTGGGTAAAATTAATGTAAATGACAAAGTGAACTTGCATTATACTAGAAACATCGTAGGTAGCTGAAAGGGCAATTTTGAAACAATTGGGTATAAATTTATGGGTGTATTTGAAATGCATAAGAAGTTGACTGTCCCTTCTTTGTTGGGCTCTGCACATTATAGAACGCCGGCCCTACCGAACACAAAACTTGAAGAAGAAGAGCGAGAGAATGAGGAAGAAGAAACCCACACACAGGGCTGCAGCTCTCCTCTGTTTTCCCCGCACCCAACTCCAATTCCTCTGTTCCCCACAAATTTGTAAGTCTTAGAAAGAGATGGGTTTTATATAACATATAGAAAGAGTACCTAATGGAATGAGAAAGAAGGTGTGTAGGTTCACTCACCAGTGTTTCGGGCGCTAGGCGAAGAACAGGGTCTAGTAGATTCTCCAAGTTGCTGAATCCAATTCATTCAGTTTCAAAGGAAAACGAAACAGAGAAGGATTTAGTTGGCGTCTATGGAAGAAAGCTCGAAGAGACGTTGAAAATGGAAACAAATAGATTGAATTCAAGTACCTAATAAGCAACTTTCCAACATAGCTTTGGTGGAAATGGATGCCGACACCATTATCCCACACCATCAGGGGTTTATGCCACCCTGCCATTACCAACAACCTTAAACCTCTCAAATTTCGGCTCTAAACTGAAATAAACTAAGAGATTTTAGTTTGGAGAATGTACCTACTCTCCATTTAACACCCACCATCGATCCATCATTTGTTGGCTGCACTAAGAATATTATTCTTTTCTGTAAGGCATTGATGAAATTAGAGACGAAATTCGGCTTCCTCTGCAAAATGAAACGAGAAATTCAAACCCTCTGTTTTGATGGTTTGTAAGGGAGGAGAGATGGGATGGTAAAATTACAGATTTGGGTTGGAAGGGAGCGATGTGTTCGTTCTTTATGTCCTTGTAAAGTTTGTCGATTGTTTCAAAAGGGTCTTTTTTGTCCGGCTCGGCGTCACCGCCGTGACATTTTACGCTCAGAGAGACTCGACGCTTGGCCGACGGCGCCGGCGATGGGCGGGGGTTATTGGTGGTGGGAAGAGAGGGGGCGTTGAGGATGTTGGAGTTTGAGATTGAGATGGGGAAATGGATGAAACTTGGTGCAGAAGAAAACGCCAAAGCCATTGGAATTTGGAAGGGTGAAATGGAGGTGATGGGTGATGAGGAAGTGAGAGAAATAGTGCGGCCATTGCCATAGCCATGGGAGATGCCTTTCCCTTCCTTCCACCGTAAGGGTTTCTGTAAGGAAGGAACTTGGGTGTTTGGTTTGGCTCTGCAAGCAAGAATCTTTGAACAGTGAACACGGTGGCTTCCGAAGCCCCAAACATCACACCGTCGGGGACTTCGGCCGCCACAGCCGACTGCCCTCCGTCGATATCTGCAAAATTCCGAATCCACGTAGACAATCGAATCTTATTTTGTCATTAAAAAAAAAAAAAAAAAAAAAAAAAATNGTTTGAAACATTTGTTAAAGTATTTTTTTAATACAGATAAAATTTATCGATAATTTCTATAATTTAGACATTTATTAATAAATGGAAAATTGAAAAAAGACGCAAAACGCCAGAGAAGTATGTCGTTTCAGGGAGGAATCTACACGTGGCGAAGAATATTGTAGTACAAGGGTGGGTCCGGTGGGAAAGGCGATCACCGCCGTCCAGCTTTCAATCAGACTTTTGGATATTATAATAATTAATTAAAATAATATTAAAATAATAATAGTAGAGAGAAGGCAAGGCCAATGCATGACGATGGCACGCATTTCCAGTGACCATGTGGCTTAATTCCAAACACCAAAATGTATTGAGATCCACATCTCTAATTCCATCCCTTTTTTTTATTGTACTTTTTTACTGTCTCCAATTTTCACTTTTTTACTTCTTCAATTAATCCCAATTACAACTCATAATTATTTATTTAATAAACAAGAAAATATCGATTAAATACAAATATTTTGAAAATGTGATGAGTAATGATGCTATGCAATGGATTTGATATTTGGTGTGACATTTAAAAAACTTAGAAACTTTAAAATTTGTGAGTTTCTATGGTTCTAAGAATTTGAACCCTTGAAATAGGGACTAAGTGGGTCTTAATTTCAGACAATTTTAATATTTCATATAATAATTTTATATAAATTTAAAATTGGAGTGGGTAATTTGGGGAGTAAGGTTGAAAGATTTGTATGTTGGAGAATATTGAAATGAGTGAGGTATGGCGTGGCAAATTAAATGGCGGGTAGCAAAGGTGGGACCGGGGTCACGAGCGTCCGACCTGGCAACAAAATCCAGGTGGACCCTTTCCAAATCGGAAGGGCGGTTACATTCCAAGCCCTGCCACGCCAGCACAACTTCTGTTTCATGGGGTCCATCTCTATGTTCATTCAATGGTCAAGATCGCATTTGCTGGCCCGGTCTCCACTTCAGCCACCGCCCTACGTGAGGTGGTAGGACGTAAAAAATTTATTTATTAGGTCTACAGACTTGAACAATCACATGATATTGTCTATATTATAAGCTTTAGTCACTTTACTTATCATGCTCTTAATTAGTCGACATGAGACTCTTCTCTTAATAATTCTCGATGTGTACATCTTTTTCACGTTTGTTGCGCCGCTAAAACACAAATTTGTTAAGTGTATATGATTTTGTGTTTTAAAAGGAAAGTTTGCAGAGGTGGACAAAGAATGTGGGGGTAAATGAGGTGGCAAAATGAGTAAAGAATTACGTGGAGTCCACATGGCTCTGTTTCCAGCAACCTTATTATATTTTATTGCAATCCAGCGTTTGTCATACACCTATATAAACCCTCTCTCTCTGTTTAATGCTTCAATCAACTCACTCTAAGCTCATCTGGGCGTTTTCCTTTTTAATTCACTTTCTTCACTTCCTTTGCTTCCTTTCACCTTTCTCAAATGGCCACCGTTGAGGTAATTCAAGCTCTGGGTTCAGTTTTTGTAATATTTGATGCAGATCAAACCCTTTTGAAACCCTTTTAATTTCATATTATATAAATGTTTGTAAATGATCTTGCAATGTGGGATTTTCTGTGTTGGTACGTGTTCTTCAAGCAAAAGAACAAAACAAACGAATGCCAGTGAATGACATGTTTTTTCTTGGATCATCGCAGCTTATAAGCTACTTTTAGTTTTGAATTGATGAATTATGCGATGTGGGTGTTGTAGGTTGATTCAGCCCCTGTAGTACTGCCAGTGGCAGAGGAGCCGGCAGTGGTCGTACCAGAGGAAAAGGCTGTAGAAGAGGCAGTAGCTGTAGCTGAAGAGCCTGCACAAGAACCAAAGGAAGAAGCTGTGGAGGCAAGCAAAAGAAGAAAATATATATATGTATTGATTTGGTTCCCATTTGGATTACAACTTATAATGAATTGTGCTATCTGGGTGTTGTAGGTTGAATCAACCCCCGTAGAATCGCCGGAGCCTGATGTAGCTGCAGTGCCAGAACCTGAGGAAAAGGGTGTAGAAGAGACAGTAGATGTAGCTGAAGGGTCTGTAGAAGAAGAAGCTGCCAGTGAAGCAGAGGCAGTGGACCCGGCAGCGGTGGCTGAGGTGGAGGAGAAAGAGGCGGAAAAGGAGGAGGAGGTAGCAGCAGAGGAAGAGGTGCAGGTGGAGAAAGAGGAGGGTGAAGCTGGAGCAGGGAATGAGGAAGCTGCAGCACCAGCAGAGGAATGAATGAATGAATGAATGAAGCAAATTCGGTTGAATGTTTTATTTGTTGTCTCAGTGCGAGGCAAAGTGATGAGGGTTGGGAGATAGAATGGGTATTATGTTGTGTTTCACAGTCGCTACCTTTGGTTTGTTCTTTACCTTTCAATAAAAACATATTTTACTCTGTTCTAAACCTTCGTTCCCTAAGAACATAGCATGGTTTGGATGGTAACAAAACCTTACCATTAACTTAGTTACTGAGTATATTATTCAAATGTTAGGGATAAAATCAACATATAGTATATATCTAAAAAGATAGGAGCCTAAAAGAAACGAAGTACATCATAGATGATTGAACTCTTAATTCCTTCATTTTCTCGCCCATGGCAGCTGTCAACCTATCCCCTTTCATCTTCTTTCTTCTACCCCTCTTTATCTAGAACAACCCAGATCTGAAATCATTTCCCTTTTTAATGAATATGGAGAGGAAAGAGATGCAATAACAATGCCCACCAACAGACAGATAACATAACAGAGAGATAGGGGTGTATATGGTCTAAAGAATTTCAGTTTAGTTGAATTGGTAATCTAATCTAAAAAATTACACAAACGAACCCAACTCAATCATCTAATTTTGTGTTGGATCTGGGTCGTGAAATAATGGAGTGTCAAGCGAAAAAGTCAGATGAAAAATACAGAGCTAAGAAGTCAAATGACAACACAGAAAGAACCGAAAGGGGGTTGAACAACGAATCATGAAAACGAAAGTTGTGATGTGAGTGTGTGAGAATGAGTGCTAGACAGGACTTCATTTCACTTACCTAGTTTCCTTGCCTGAGATTGCAAGACAAAGTCTCGAACTCATGGTCAAAGAGGAGAGAGAGAGTCAAAGAGACAACCGCAAAATGCAAAGTGCCAAGGGCAGACACAAGACCGATGACTCTGGACTCGAGTTGCATGGGCTTAGGCCTATTTTCTTTTCTTTTCTTATTTTTTTAAGATTTTCAAATTAGGTCCTCCCGAATCAGGTTCCAAAAAACAGACTCAACCGGAACCGAATCAAGTTCCAAAAAACAGACTCAACCGGAACCGAATCAGGTTCCAAAAAACAGACTCAACCGGAACCGAATCAGGTTCCAAAAAACAAACTCAACCTAAACCCAAAATTCTTTTAAATCCAACCCAAACCTAAAATTCTTTTAAATCCAACCCAACTCTCATCATTCGGATAGGAGTTGGATTTTCAAGTTGACGGGTTGGATGTACACTCCTATCAACAGAAAGGGGAAAAGAGGAAAGAGGAAAGAAAAAATAAAATAAAAATTTTAAAATAATGAAAAACATACATTTTAATTAAAAATAATAATATCACATAGTAACAGAAAAGTGGACAGAAGTACTAAACCCAAAATAATGTTAAACTTCAATGACCAAATAAGTAATTTGCCTGAACTTCATGTGAAGATAATGGGATGGGGAACGATACTGAACTCTTCTATAAAGAACTTATACACACAACGGAAAAATACTTACAGTTGAGAGTTAAAGTTGCAATTAATACAAAGAAATCCATAAGAGTTAGCGTAAGAGAAAATTCTTCCTCTTGGGTACCACAATTCTGGACACTGAAAATTAGGAATGACATTTTATTGAAAATTAACTAGGACTATAAAACCTTAGAAGCTGCAATAAAAGTCTGATCACAAAACACGGGCATGGCCATTCTTATCTGTGGATTCTGTACAAGGCCAGAACAAAAATATGTGCAGACAAAATCCAAGCAAAAGGGGGGTGGTTACCATGTACCAAAGCTACATCCGACGTGCTCTTGAGTGATAATTTGAAGGCGACTTTTCATGATAGACTTGGTGGGGTACGGCGGGAAGCACAGCCGGAAAAAGCATGTATGAGAAGAAGGAAGATGATCACATGGAGACGAAGACTTGTAAATGTAGAGCTTTGAAGCCAAGCCTTTGAAACCCTGGACTGGAAGGTATTTGACTGAAGTCCAGAAGAACAGAAGATTCTTCCTCTGCTCCAGTGTCATCCCGGACACAATCTGCAGATGAAATATAGGGAGTTCATAGGTTTCATTCACTAACACAAGCTGCGTACTTGCACATTCAGAAATTGAGATGCCATCATTCTTAATAAAGTTTTCACTCACTACCTGAATTGCTGTGAAAGATAATGCATAAATGCACGAGATTGAAGGGAATGTAAAGTTATGGGATGCAATAGCAGGCAAACCGGGCAAAAGTAAACTAATCAAGAAGCTACTAAAAAGTAAACACCAATTCTAAAAATGCATACCTTCCAAAACCAGGATATCTGGAGATCATTTTCTTTGTAGCCATTGTATTCGGTGTGCACCTTCCAATCTTCAACAGAGATTGCACTTTCACTCCCATAGAGCATCCAATCAAGATCTTCAGGCTCTAGGTTTTTGAAAAAGCATTCGTGTAATATTTTGTCAGAAAGTATATCAGTAAAACCACTTGCAAAATGTGATATCTGCTCAGAGACAGATTTCATGAAGCGGTTCTCTATTAGAAGCTTAACATATTCCTCACGATTCTTACTATTGACAACCATGTCTTTGCCTCCTGGGCAAAGGTCCAGAACATTTCTTGTTCCTAGCTCCTCGAAATCGTAAGTAAATGTAAGTCCTAAAGCATCTGAATCAACAATATTGGCGTCCATATCAAGAATCTGCTTACAGCTATTATATAAGTATGGATCAGCATCTCGTATATCCTCCAAGGAGATGCACATTCCAGCCAATTGCAAGAAAAAAACACGATCAAAGACAATACCAATTTGCACTTTATGCATCAAAGCTAGTGCAATAACTCTGCCAGAAAATTTGAAATAATTGAGATGCATAGGGTCCACCTTTGAAGCTGCAACATGTAATCATTACAGGTAAAGATAAGAATAATTTGCGTCTAATGTTTGCATCACATAATTTATAAACAGCACCATAACTGAGTAGAAGCACAATGCAGTAATGAACCCTAATGTCTAGGATGAAAATATAAATACAACTTCCCACATACTTTATATTGCTGTACTAAAAGAACTGCTTTTATTTGTTGTTGAGATTAAGACTTATTATTAACAAAGAATAATTTTCAAACTTCTTATTCTTCAATTATAGTAGTAAAGTAACACCTGCATTATAGATGGGAATAAGACATTCAATCGATAGCAAGGAAATTAAAGTATGGGGTACAGGTAATAATTCGAAGGAATAGCAGATCATGAAATCAATCAAAGAGTTGCCTTTCGCTTTTTACATGATGAAACCTTCCAACCAAGTTGATCTTTTGGAATTTTTCATCGGAAAGAGATATCTTATCTCTTTGGCAGTACCTTTGAATTTTTGGGATGAAATCACTGTCGTTTATCCAAAAAAGAAACCTTTCAACCAATGCATTACCGATCACTTTACCTAAGATTAATGACTTGAATCTAAAAAGGAAGTTCATAACAAATTTTCAGTTTCCTAGTTATCGTGATTTCTGCCTTTCCCCAATATTATAAAAAGACTAAAGGCAGCCTTGAGGCTTTTCCTCTTGAAGAGGCAAGGAGGAAGCCTTGAGGTGGTATGAGGCATAAGCATCAATTTTAATGAAAAACACTCTACGAATCCTATATTTGGGTGAACAAGTAATGCTAAACAAATTACTTATATCAAAAAGTATATACATCAAAACTTGCTCCAGCACACAATTGATAAAAAAATTCTTCTGATGGGCCATGGATGACCTCAATAGTTTTCAGTAAAATTCAATCACATAAATGATAAACCTATATAGTCCATTGACATGGTTGAAAACAGCAGTTTAAGCATCACTTGGTCTACCTGTCATACTTGGCAAAAACAACTAAAATACTAATTAAAAGTGAAAAAACGTTTGGCAATGTATGGCATTCAAGGTAACTTATTTGCATCCAGAAGAAGACGTATTAAATGAAACACGCTATTAAAGAAATATGTCAGTAAGCTCACCAGGGTTGGGAAAGAATCTTCTTCGGTCATTGGGACATGCAACAAAAAGGGCATTTTGTGGGTTAAAAATAGCCTTGCTGACCAGAAAAAACCACTCTCGCAAGACACCAGGACCTGTAGCTTCCTCATTCTTGAATTCCATAAAGAGTCCATGGCGTAGAGCCTCAACACTTGCATTTGAGATGTACTCAAACGATTCTTCCAACAATTGGGACCTATCAATCAGCATTTCCTGCAACTCCTCGTAATCTTCTGTTGGCTCTGGAAACATAAGCATCGACAAATGCCTTCTAGATTCAGAATTCATTACATCCTTATGGCAAAGAATCCATGAGTAATCATCGCCTCGTTTTGCAAATCTCACAATAAGCTCACAAATAGAAGATTTCCTTGGCTTCATGATTGTCCAAAATTCTTCTTCAAGACCCTGGAAGAGATGGGAGGTGCTGTTCAATTTTTCTAGAATTGCAAGATATTGAGACCATCCAGGATATGGGATTACATGGTCCCCCTTTTCTTTGTCAACCAAGAAATTTTGCATTTCTTGAAGGCACATATCCATCTTTTTCAACAAACCAAGATAAATATTATAAAGAAATTCGCCCTCTTCACCATAAGAAGGATCTCTATAACCTCCCCCATACAGAGGCACACGCTTGGAGCAATGAAAACTCAGTTGTCCTTCAATTGCTTTGTGCAAAGGAAGCGAAAATGCTGTAAAATCACGAATATCAGTCGCAGAAGGCCCTGCACTTGTGGGAGACCGTATACTTGAGGACAAATCGATGGACAATTTATTGGCTAACTCGTCAACAAACGGAATGAGTTCGAGTGTTTTGATGGGTTCCCTAACACTTTCTATACATCTCATCCCGCAAGCAATTGCATCAGCCTCCAATAATGAACCCAGAGTACTTCGGCATAAAATATATAAACTATCCTCCGGATTATCTCTCCTAAGCAAATTACAAAATTCTAATGCTATAATCGCACAACACTTGTGCAACTGTTTGGAAACTGAATGGCGAAGTAAATCCATAAAATGCTTAATCAGATTATCAGCACACTCTTTATTACCTTTCATCGGAGACAAATAAAGCATCACTAGCGCAGCTGGAGCGGAGAGGGACAAGAAAATTTGGAGTTGCTTAATTGTCTGATCTAAGTCCGTTGCCGTAGCCAAACTTAAGAAATCAGTCATCGAGGTAGTGATAATTTCCAAAGCAGAAAACACAGTTTCGCCCCTATAAAGTCGTAGAATCAACGAAACCATATCGTCAACAATCTGCCAAGCCTTCGGATGCTCCGTGCTTCTCATGCGACCAACCAATTGCAACTCCGCATTGTTCTGTATCGAACACTCGAGGAGTGTCTGTTCGTGCCGGAGTTGCCTTCCCCTATATATCAATCTCTGCTCGAAAATTGGTATACGCGTAATAGCTTGAATACGTTCATGAAGCGACATCACAGTATCGTTAATATTTGCAAGCATTACCATAGTATTCCCAGCGGAGATCGTTCTAACAAAAAATTGCAACTCGCACGAAGAGGGAATGGGCTCTGGCGAGGTTTCTGCCGCCAAAGAGGTCGAAAGGGCATCAAAATCCCGTTGCTCACAGTCGGTGCTAGTCCCTTCACCGAGCCCGCCGTCAGAAGAGCAGTCGATCACACACGTCTCGCCCCTCTTCATTCTGACAGAAACTAAGTTAAACAAGTGAACGTCCTCGTCCTCGTCCTCGTCATCATCGTCGAAATTGGGAGCATATTCATCTAACTTGCGCTTGGATGAGACGCAAGGATGACGATGACCCTGGGAATGGTTGCGATTAAGCTGATAGTGATCGGCGGCGTTGGGGCTGCTGCTATTGATGTGGACGTGATCGACGTTGGTAGGAAATTCGGCGATAGACATTGAAGGTGGGCAGCCACCAGACCACCATGTAAAACAAAAGGCCCAAGGTCAAAAACAAGAGCACGTAGAATGATTCGGCGGTGGAGAAGAGAAGGTCGGCGTGAAGGCGCAAGCGGCGATGGGAGAAGATCGGAGAGAAAGTGAAGAAACAAACGAAGAAGAAAATTGGAGTGGTTCACGTCAGAGGCGTCACTCCCAAATTTTATGCAAAATTTATGCAAATTATATTTCCAAACTTCCCAATTCATAAGCGATAATCAATAAACTTTACTGTAACGTAAATAGTTTTAGTAGCTGTATGGCCCTGATCTCTCCACGTCATCCTTTAAACTCTCCCTACAAAACAAACTTCCGGATTTCAAATTTCCTCCTAAATCGTTTAGTTTTTATTGAAACCGAGAATAAATCAGTGAAGTCCTACGCCACTACGACTAATCTCCACCGTCCATTGTTTTATTCTCTTTTTTTTTTAAAAAAAACAATTCAATTTTACCGTGTCTCCCCCATTATTTACCAATTTTCCCTCTTTTAAACTTTTTATTTTCATTAATATTAATACCTTTCCAATTTCTAATTAAATATACCATAAAACGGGATGGGACCCTCAACCAGATCGATTCCACCTATCACAAATTATTCTCATTTTTATATTTTTTTTTATTTTTATCTTAATTATATCAAATATTTTTATTTTAAAAACTTTTTTTTTTTTTTTATTTTCTTTAGTATTTTCAATAAAGTAACATCTCACAAATTTAAAATGACATTCTCATGTTTGGAATGTCTCAAAATTCAAACTAGGTGATAATAGGATTCATGGCCGACAAATTGAAGCCGATGAAACAATTTTCTATTTCAAATTTGTAAAAAGAATATCTTTCGGTTTCCTTTTATATTGCGTACATTCACATTCCATCGCACAATTTGCCTACTTTTTCACCTTATACTTAAGCTATCATCCAATCCAACAACACCCCACCTTTTGTAATCTATTCAAATTCCACAAAACCAAACATGTCGAACAAAATGACTAAATTGATGAAGATCTAGTATTCGACTATCTCGGGCAGCATTTCTCATACAAAATCATGTCATTTTGAGTAGATCTCAAATAACGTTTGAAAGTGTTGAATGCAAGGTACATTCGTGTGATGTCGTGAATTGGGCTTTGATAAATGGGCCTACAAGTAATCCAAGCCCAAGGAGACCACCCCGTTTCATTCTTGGCAAATTGGAGACGCACCCAAATAATACCATCTATAATTACCAAATAAAATATTTAGCAACTCCTTAACCCATTTATTCAACAGCTTTAAATAATAACTTTTTTTTTTTTTTCCATTTCTCCATATTTTCTCAAACTTGAATTATTTTTATAATTTTGTTTAGTGTATCATAGATTATATGAAAATTATAATCTCTAATATAACGAATTCATTTCAATTATTTATGAATTATATTTCGATATTAATGACTGGATAAATTAATTAAATTAAAAAATAGTGGGAATAATGAAAATTAAATGTTGAATTGAAGTATAGGGAGAAGTGTGAATATTAAATGGGGGAAAGTGAGGTTGACTTTAGGAGGAGAATTAAATGGCGGAAGGAAGGGGGTTGAACAACTCAATATTAAATGAGAAAAAGAAGATTTTATTTTTTGGGAAAATAAAAATAATTAGGTTAAAGAATAATAAGAAAAAATCTCTTTTTAAATGCACCAAACATTACTTACTTACCCACCTGAATCACCGACTACTTTACCATTTAAAAATAATAATAATAAATAAATATATATAATTTGTGGTTGTGATTGTGGTTTACTACCTTAATCCTAGTGTTGATTTTTCAAGTGCCATTATCTTTTTATTTTATATTTAAAGAAATAAAAAAGAAAATAAAAAGTTTAATTGGACTAAGTTTGTTTTCATGTCTTGTCTTTTGATTTATTTTATTTTAAAAGAGATCCACTTTTTGAAATTACCCTTTTCTTTCTTTGTCTTTTTTATCTATATTCTTTTAGTAAAAAATAAAAACAAAACATTATTGCTCGTGTCCGTATTTTTATGATCTCCATTAATAAAAAAAAAACATTTATATAAATCTATTAATTATTTATATAAACATATATTTAAAAAAAAAATTACAGTTCTCAAAATTTACCAGACCCATCAATGGTTTCTAGAAGCATTGAAAGATCTAGAACCAAAAAAATTGAGGTAAAGTTCCTAAGTGGCATTGAACAAACCCAAGACTTTTGGAGCCACACATTTAATTATATTAATCCTCCTTTCCCTACCAAACCTTACGGTCATTTAACTGTTAAAAAACAATCAAACAAAATAATTAAAAAATTTAACCATCATTTTTGAAAATAAAAATCTAATACATATGTTTTTTTTAAATTGTTATCGTGATCAATAAGATAAGGATAAACTTAAGTTCTTTGTATTATAATTAAAATTATTAATTTAAATATTAAAAAGTATTGATAAATAAAGGTTGAAAAATCTGATACGACGTATAGAATCCAAAAATGGGGGCCAATCAAATTATAATCTAATAATTTAAATGTTTATTAATTAGAAGAGTGTCTAATCAAAGTGCAATTAGGGTGATTGACAGCTAAGCATGTTGGGCCATTACCATAAATTAAATTAAAACTACTTAATTTTATAATAACTATTGTTTTCGGCACTTAATCTGAAACGGACACAATTTATATTTAATGCCCCATTGATTGTATCATCACCTTGGAAGTGTGCGGGCTAAGAAATCAATATCACCAACCATTTTATTTTTATTTTTATTTTTATTTTTATTTTTATTTTCCTCTCTTAACGTCATGAAAATTAATATATTAGTATTTTTTTTTTGTGTACCTTTTTTGGGCAAACAATCTCCCACCTAACCTCTATAGTTAATATTAATGCTGGGGAGATCTTTATTTAAAAAAAAAAAAAGGATTTTTATTGATTTTTTTATTTTTTTTTATTTTTAGCGTAAATGGGAATTAATTTAATGGAGGATACATCATGCCTGCCCTTTGTTGGGAAACCGGCCCTCCTCATTTAACCATATATTTTCTATTTTAATATATTTTCTAAATAAAAATATGTATTTAATGATTTGCAACAACTCCCCTTTTCTCACGTAATAAGTGGTTAAAATTTGATTTATTTATTTAATTTTTTGGAATTTTTATTTGCCGATATTAAAGCCGGTGGTGAACGAGCAATTTGAGGACCACGGCTGCCTCCTCATCCATTGAAATCGTAGTATTGACTTTGGAAAATTCCTTCCGCCGCCAGGCACGTGTGCACAGCCACTCCATGGCACGTGAGCCTGTTAAAAAAATTAAAAATAAAAATTGAAGAGTACATAAACGAAGCGTGGGCGTGGATCTGGTACGGCGTAATGTTGAGCCAACACGTGGTATTTTCACCACTAAAGTTACAGCTGTATGCTGACAATTGTCGCGAGCCCCCATACGCGATTCTGCCACGTAATACTCACACGCATACTGTGTGGATCCCGCACCCTTACCGTAGCCGTAGCTCTCTCGCAGGTCATAAATAATAATAATAATAATAAATAAATTGTACAAAGGATAACAAATATATCACGCAAATTTTATTTTAAATTCCTACGCGTCTATTTGAAATTTTGAATATATACATATATAATTTCAATTCTACATATCCATTATTTATTTTTATTTTTATTATTTATAAGTTATATTTTCATCTAGATTTTTCGTTTTAAATAATTTACAGAATTCAAATGAATTATAAGTTTCAATGTATATAAACTAATCATAAAATTTTAATTTTAATTTTAATTTTTTTTTTGTTGTTGATAAATTGAATGTGGAAGGAACAAAATTGGGTAGTTAAATATTTTCTTAAATGGAATGACATAAAAGCCACGGACTTAAACTAATAATTTAAGCAAACTAATATTGGGAAGGGCATATTTGTAATTTGGGAGATGAAACGATGCTGACTTGCCGACGGTCCCACCGAGGGAATCCATACCCCACAAGAGAGCTGTCTAAGCCAAAGACGAAAGCAGGCGCCACGGAGCTGTGACCGTTGTCACATCAAACCCTCGACCCTGCACAAATGGATGGCCGAGATGAGTCTGATCAGATAAGCCGGGCCCCAAGTTTCAGTTATTAAAATGGGCTGTGACGATTAGAACCATACAAGGCCTTGTAGCTCTATCGAAACCCAGATGCCAAAGCTTGAGTAAAGGCGCTCAACGACGACAACAACAACACACACAGAAAGCAAAAATACCTGTTCCGTTCCGCCATCAGATTCCTTTCTTTCTCTCTCTCTTTCTTTACTTTTCCGGCCATGAAATTTTCCTGAGAAACAGACTGAAATTTTCGCTGTGTAAGTTGAATTTTGGGGGTTTTTGAACGGAGATTTTTCTTTCCGCTTTTGGAAATGGTGTCGATTGAGGATTCTCATTCGAGTTCTAATCGGTTTCCTTTGGGGAGGAATTGTTACAGTCCGTCTTCTACAACTTCCAGTAAAATTAGTAGGAACATTGGCCGTTCTATGCGAACTATTCGTTCCAATTTCTTTCAAGATGATAATAGTTGTACGTTTAATGGGTCGGTGGCCGGGGAATCAGGCTGCGTCTCTGAGAATCTCACTGATTCTGTCATCGACATCAGGCTTGGCGAGTTGGCATCGCGCAGCCCTAAGTGGGCTAACCAATCGTCTGAACAGGAAGAGGATTTTCTTGAACTTTCTCATGCTTTCAGTGATTTCTCTGCTTGTAGCAGTGATATTTCGGGTGAGTTGCAGAGACTTGCGAGCCTACCGTCCATGGCGGTTGTTTCTAAAAGAGAAGGTGGAGATGCTGAGACCGAGCCTGAGCCATGCTTAGGGTTTCTGCAGAGGGAGAATTTCTCCACTGAGATTATTGAGAGTATTTCGCCCGAAGATCTGCAGCCGACTGTCAAGATCTGCATCGATGGGCTTCAGTCATCATCAGTTGCTGTGAAGCGATCTGCGGCGGCTAAGCTGAGGCTTCTGGCGAAGAACCGGTCCGATAATCGGGTACTCATTGGGGAGTCCGGCGCAGTTCCTGCTTTAATTCCTCTACTTCGATCTACCGATCCATGGACACAAGAACACGCTGTAACCGCCCTGCTGAATCTCTCACTCCATGAATCTAACAAGGTAATCATCACGAACGCTGGAGCCATTAAGTCACTGGTTTATGTGCTCAAAACCGGCACCGAAACTTCGAAACAGAATGCGGCATGTGCTCTAATGAGCCTCGCTCTGTTGGAGGAGAACAAAACTTCGATTGGGGTTTGCGGGGCCATCCCACCACTGGTATCTTTACTATTGAATGGATCGAATAGAGGGAAAAAGGACGCGCTCACGACGCTCTACAAGCTTTGCTCCATCAAGCCGAACAAGGAGCGGACTGTTACCGCCGGAGCTGTGAAGCCATTGGTGGCGCTGGTAGCGGAGCAAGGGACGGGTTTGGCAGAGAAAGCAATGGTGGTTCTGAGTAGCCTGGCTGGGATTCAAGAGGGGAAGGATGCGATTGTAGAAGAGGGTGGAATTGCTGCGCTTGTGGAAGCAATTGAAGATGGGTCAGTGAAAGGAAAAGAGTTCGCGGTATTAACACTCTTGCAATTGTGTGTTGAGAGTGTGAGAAATAGAGGGTTGCTCGTAAGGGAAGGTGGAATTCCACCTCTGGTTGCACTTTCTCAGACTGGAAGCGTTCGAGCAAAGCACAAGGTGATTACCCTAAACCGATTAGTCATAGTCTCCAATTATTTCACGAATTCTTTAACTGATTCTATGAAATGAACAACTTGTTGTTGCAAATTTGCTCATTTTTGCAGGCGGAAACGCTTCTGGGATACTTAAGAGAACCAAGACATGAAGCATCCTCATCAAGTCCTTAAAAAACAGAAGGCCTTAGATGGGTTTTTCTTAGAAGGTAATTGTATTATTAAGTAGTGGTTTCGTGGTTGCTGTATATAGG
The DNA here is from genome assembly GCF_002806865.2 of Cucurbita pepo subsp. pepo. Lineage (NCBI taxonomy): Eukaryota > Viridiplantae > Streptophyta > Magnoliopsida > Cucurbitales > Cucurbitaceae > Cucurbita > Cucurbita pepo. Next base: position 6,686,643 of record NC_036656.1, on the reverse strand, counting down.
GAGTGGTTTTTGTTTTTGTACAGCGTGGTTGAGAGAGAATGTTGGAGGAATTGTGATTGTAGAAGGAATTAGTGTTAGTAGTGCAGTTAGTAAAGCCAAAAACTAACGGTTAGAGAAGAAGATGTATGATTGTTAACTAGGTTCTGGGATATCCTATCCTTTTAATGACTTTCCATTTTGCTAATAGTGGAATATCACTTAGTTTGGTTTTCTGGGTTTGGGGATTTGATGAAATTCTGATTGGTTGCGTGTGTCTTGTCTTGTATGGGTGAACCCAAATTCTGTGGAACTCATCTTCTTGTTTTACATATTTAAGCTGGGAATTGCACAAATTTTTGCATTCTTCTTCACTGTGTTGTATACTGAACACAAGTTAATATCTCTCCTTCTCCTTGATTGCTTGGAACTTTGCTGGGTTCAGTGGTCTGAAAAGCTTGGGAAGTTCATATGACATAATGGATAAAAACAAGAGAAGAAAAATCTGCCTTATGTATGTCAAAAGTAGTAGAGAAGCTTGAGAAATTAGGCGGAGGGAAGGAAAATGATATGTGCATTCAAGATGATTAAAGAAATCAATGAGATGGGTAAATTGGCAGGGCGTTGAATTTTCATGAACATAATAAACCCATCATCTCTGTCGAAGGCCACAAGCTGTGCTCCGTGGGATGCCCCACCATAGATTTAAAAATATTTTGTAGGGTTTAAGTCTCTTACTGCCTCTTGTCGTTTAGGAGTGAATTATTAGCGGGCAGAGCAGCAGGTATGTTTTTTCTACATGACCCGAGTGTCGGTCTCCTTCAGCTGAAGGGTACCCTTCCAAACTCTTTCATCCAGAGTAAAACAATAATGAACCTCGGTTGTTTTTCAGGGTGAAAACTGGAGTTGGGATGTATATGAACTGTTGTAGGACCAAATGTTAGATAATTAGCCTAGTTTAATGCAAATTAATCAGTTCTTAATTAGTTTTTGTTGGGCTTAATCTCAGATGTGAGCATCAGAGTCTTTATAAACACAAATTCAACCAAAAACCAGGAACAAGAACACACACAAACCATAATTTATTCCAACTTATTAAATGTTTCTCACAAGGAACACCAAAAGAAACATTAAGTTAGTTATAAATCAAAGTTCGCGTCAATTCTGGAGGATTATTGTTCCGAAACTTCCCTCTGGCCTCTGCTGCTCTTATAATTCTTCCCTTGCCTGAGGAGCTCTTCAACCTCTTCGAATTGCAGCCCTTTAGTTTCAGGTACCAAGAAATAGATACCAATGAGTCCAAGAAATGAGAATCCTGCGAACAGCAGGAATGTACCAGCGGCCCCAAGAGCTTCCACCAATGTCAAAAATGTCTGACTCACAATCAGATTCGAAATCCAGTTTGAAACTGCAGCGATTCCTCCTCCGGTTCCTCTGTATCTGAGTGGGTAAATTTCAGAGTTCAACACCCAGGGAACTGTTCCCATTCCAGGTGCGTATGAAATGATGTAAAGCCCCATCACCACCACAGCCAAGAACCCTATTTTGCTCGGGCAGCCTTCCGTGAACCATACTCGGTGCTTCGACCGACATGAGCTCCTCACATCCTTTGTCAAATCCAAGCATGCTCCTGGAAGATACTGATAATTCATTCAACATATGGTTATGAGTGTCTGTTAATTTGTTACTGTCATTGGTATGAAGAATTTAAAGCAATAAAGAAGCAGGCTTCACCTCACTATCTCCATTGGCACAGAAGCCACATTGTTGCTTCAAACATGACATGCAATTCCATGAAGATGCATCTGGAGCTGAGGCATAAGCTGAACAAGTGGAGTTGCTTCCAAAGTGAGAAGATTCCAAGACATCGACGGGCGGAGCGTGATGAGCAGATTGGAAGAACACTCCAGCCAACACCACAAGGCAGGTGATAATCCCTATCATCGAGATGAGCATAAGACGTCTTCTACCATATCTATCGACCGATACCATGCTGACAACGGAGCCAGCAGCGTTGAGAAAGGAAGTAACGAGAGAAAGCGCCATGGCTGTCGTATTGGAAGCATATCCAGCAAACTGGATGATGGTTGGGCTGTAGTACATGACAGTGTTGATACCACAGAACTGCTGAGCTACTTGCACCATGATCCCGGCGTAGAGCCCTCTTCGGACGATTTGGTTGCTCAAAGCACCTTTCACTTTGGCTATGATACTGCCATCTCCAATAGCTCCTTCTTCTGCCTTTTCAGTCTCCACAGATTCATGCAACAGTCTCATCTCATCCTCAACTTGATCAGCAGGATAGATTTTCTCCAGAATGGCTCTTGCTTCATCTACTTTATCCTGTTCATCACCATAAATGTGTATCAGTAAGTTGAACAGTCTACTGCTACTCTTGTTTGAGGAAAAAATGGTAGCAATTTAAAAAGTTAACCCGTCTGTAGAGCCACCTAGGAGACTCGGGCAGCGATAACATCAAAACAAACTGAACCAGAGGTGGCACTCCTGCTACTCCAAGCATCAGTCGCCATGTTAACTTGGTCTGCAACACAGATCCATAAGAACTCGAGTTTGAACTTAGAACACAAAATTCAAAAAAGAAGATCCATTTTACCTTAGTGAAGGCCAGGTTGATTAAATAGGAAAGGAATTGCCCTCCTGTGATTAGCAAGCCATTAGTGCTAACAAGAGCACCCCTAATTCTGGCGGGGGAAGCTTCTGATATGTAAAGAGGAGCTGTCATGGATGCCATTCCAACCCCGAACCCGACTATAAGTCTACCAACGATAATGAAACTGGGAAAAGGAGCAACAGCCATGACAATTGCACCAACGAAGAACACTACATCGGCGACTAAAATCGCCTTTTTTCGTCCAAATTTATCATTCATCCAGCCACCTATTGCAGCACCCACGATAGCACCTGCTACAGCCATACTTACAATGGTTTCCTGTGCATAACGAAAGGATGAAAATAAGTACTTGTAACAGCTCAAGCACACCGCTATCAAATATTGTTTGCTTTGGCCCATTACGTATTGCCGTCAGCCTCACGTTTTAAAACGCGTCTGCTAGGGAGAAGTTTCCACACTCTTATAAGAAATGTTTCGTTCTCCTCTTCAACCGAGGTGGGTCTCACATTACTACCTAAAAGAGACATAAAACCAGCAGATAACTTGCCTGTAGCCATGTTTTCCTATCAACAACTTCAAAGTCCTCTCTGATGTAGAGCATAGCCCCAGAGATCACACCTGCGATGCATTGCAATCAAATGGTAAATAACATTATTGTACTCGTCATCATCGAATTACATCATGTCAAGGTCGGAATTACCGGTATCATATCCGAAAAGGAGACCACCGATCCCAGCAGACAGAGCAAGGCGCATAATGTAAGGTGTCTTCCATGTCGTTTGCCAACATTCTAAACACTCTGCCTTGTCTGCCTTTGCAGCACCTCCTTCCACCATTTTGACTCGATCCCTTCAAGAGTTCCTACTGACTCCAGACGTTCGTAATAACAGATGGGGGAACCTTAATATTTTCAAAAACAGCCTGCACGGGAACAAATCGAGTTCTTTGCAGCCATTAAACAAACAAACGAAAATCAAATCAATATCATCTAATTTTCAACCAATTGTGTTCTTATAGACCATAAAATCCATAAAAAGTCATATCACTCTCTGATTGTACATTCTATTTCAGCAGCTTACAATTAAATGCATGGGCGTTTCCTGATCCACTCTGTCCCATGATTTTATCGATTCACTCAACAAGATTCGTATGAACTTGGTTATATCTCAATATGGAAACACAGTCAGAGCTATCCCATCCAATAAGATGAGTTAGCCAGCAAGAGCTCAGTTAAAAGACAAGAAGAGAGACAAAGAAAATGAATCATACCAATAATTCGTGTCAATTTGGGGTTAAACACAGCAGAAGAAGCTGAGAGTAGAAGTGGGTGTTCTTGGAAAGCAGAGGTAATAAGAACATATGTATAAATAGGAAGCTAATAATAGCGATTGAAGTGGTTACGTGAGGCTAATCGCTTTAGATGGGTCTGTTTTCTATTTTAAAATCACTCAAGATAGAATATATAAATTCATGGTCGGAAGTTCGTGTTTTGAACTGCCTGCATTTCGAACTTCCCTTCTTCGTCGGAGACGACAATGGATGTCGCCCACACCAACCCATCTTCATAAACTTCCTTCCACCCGCCAATTTCTGGTTATTCCGACACATATTTCCCACTCTTCTGCTTTTCTAATCTTTTTCTTTATTTTTTTTAGATTTATTTTGAATTTTCTCCTGTCAGATTGTTCAATCATTTTTTTTTCTTTTTTTTCTGGTTTAATTCTGTTTTTTTTTTTTCTTTTTTTTTAACTTACTGCCTTCTGTTATTTATTTATATTCCAATTCCTAATTTGCATTTTCCTTATATTTAATTTATATTTGATTTTTATCATATATATATATATATATATATATATAGAAACTTATTTGTATTAAAATTAATGATGAATGAGGAGAAATTGGTCGGAGAAGGTACCCCTAACTCGTGAGGAAAAAAATGATATATTTTTTTATTAATTTAATTTAAAATGTTTTAACTCGGATGGACGATTATACCCCTGCACTTGAAACTGCGTAGCCCTAGACAATTCTAAATCTAAGGGCTGAGATTTGTTTGTATAAGAATCCAACGGTTTACAATTTTGAGCGTCTTCTTTATATTCTCACCATACACCGCGCTTTCTCTCAAGAACATTCATAGTTCCGCCCTGGTCCTCTTGCGAGCTCTGATTAAAATTCTCTCTGTTCATAAGAATAATTTGTTAGTTTCTTCTTAGATGCTCCTTTCTGATATATGTGCTTTGTTTATGTTGTTTGATTTAGATGAAAGTTTGTGTTTGTATGTGTTTTAATGCGATGGGAAACTACTTCGAGGAAGATTTTTGCTCGGAGGAAGCAGACTGGCTTTCCTTTTCAAGGAGATCCTCCGTAATGGATGGTTTCATATTCCATCGCCTTGTGGAGTAGCGTCATTGTCGTTACTATCTGGGATTGGGGCCTTGAGACATTCAATTGTTTTTTTCATCACTGGAATTTCTGTTTCGATTTTGATTTATGGCGTTGTTTAATGATTGTGTGTGGCGGGGGATTTAAGATCCAATCCCTTACTTGATTTGGAGCGAACTTATTGATGTTTGTATAGTGCCAAAGTTAACGTCACAAAGGAATTTCAGTTGACGTTGATGGCTCCTCTTTGGAGCTTCCGTCGACTGGTGGTATCATATTCCATTGCCTTGTGGAGCAGCGTTGCTGCCTTTACCATTTGGGACTGGCCATGAGACCAACATTCTTAGGTTTTTCTTTAAATTCTTCATGCCCAATTGCCAATGCCAATGACGATATCGCTTAACAATATACCATCTTTCGGGACTGAATGGCTTTTTCTAAGCCTTGCTGTTAATCCGCAATTCCGAGGCATCCAATTTGGCTATGAATGTTTCTGGGTGTTCTTTGTTTTCATTTTCTTTTGCAGATTATAAATCTCTTGGAAGAATGGACCAAGTTTTGTTCTTCATCGTCATGACATGTTTTTGGGATATGGTTGCGATCTGGGCATCTTTAATCCTTCTTCCTCAATGGATGTTTCTTATCATAATTACCAGGCTTTACCTGATGTATATCTCTCAGAACAGATAATCAAATTCAAATTTTTACTCTTACTTGGTTCTTATCTTCATCCAAGTTCATTCACTTCAGAAAGGCAGGTTATTTTTGTCTTCAGATGATCATTGTCAATTGTTGAAACATGTCAACTCAATGAACAATTATTGAATTTAATCCATATTAAGAGAAAAAATCATTGTTTAGGCCACAAAACTCTGTTCCTTTCCTAAAAGAAATCCCTAAGAGCTGCTGCTGATTACCAATGACATCCTAAAGGTATCTTCCCAACTCCTTTTAGCAACAGAATGAGCCTATATTGAAATTTAAGATATAGATCAATATCTTAAATGTTAAATATTCATAATCTTTTGAAAAGTATGAATGTGTCTCCTAAACAAAAAAATTCAACAACAAAATCTAACCCAATCTAATATTCATAACTTAGATTGGATGGCTTGAGTTGGTTGAATTACCAGATCATATAATGCCATGCCAAAAGATTCAGAACAAAGCCAATATGAACTCTACCGTTAGTTTTCACTTAGTTCAGGAAAAGAGCCTGCATCCTTTATAATCGGAGTGATGCTGTGAATGGTTCTATAAATCTCCTCAGCCTGTTCGTGAGATTTATCACTTTTAACAAAGAAGTGAAACTCCCTTTGAATCTCAATTCTGCTGTAACCAGGTTCCTTGTTCATTCCTGATTTCTTCATCATACCTCTAATCTCCGCAACATTATCCCATAAGCCAGACGCCGCAAACCCATTTGCTAAAACCACATACTTCCCAGCGTTGCCAGCATCCAATGCCAAGTAATTTGCTGCTGCATGTTTCATCAAATCTATGTCTTCGTGAACCTTACAACCCCCGACCAAAGCACCCCATATAACAGCGTGCTCCTTGCAAGGTGCATCGACAACAAAATCATATGCCTCTTGCAACCTCCCAGCCCGTGCGAGAAGATCCGCCATGGCAGCATAATGTTGCCCTCTTGGTTCTATTTCATACGTCGTCTTCATCAACGATAAGTATCGCCATGCCTCCGATACAAAGCCTCCATGTCCACAAGCAGTAAGAACCGCAAGGAAAGTAACGTAATTCGGTCGGTAACCTTCATTTATCATATTATTGAAGGATTCCAAAACTTCAGAAACTCTTCCATGGTGGCCATACCCTGATATTAAAGCAGTCCATGTAATCACATTTCTAGTTGAAGATTTGTTAAATACCTTACGACCATCTGATATGCTACTGCATTTGAAGTACATATCAACAAGGGCACTAGACACGACAACATTGTCGCCGATTCGACACTTAATCAGAACTCCATGAGCTCTCTTTCCATGTTCCAAAGAAGCTAAGCTAGCACAGGCTCTGAAAACTGATGCAAAGGTATATTGATCAGGCATTAAACCAGTTCGTCTCATTTTAAAGTAAATCTCCAATCCAACTTCTCCAAACCCTTTCTGTACATATCCAGCAATCAATGCATTCCATGAAACCAGACTGTTCTCCAGCAATTTCTCATGAAGAATATTTGCAGTTTCTAAGTCACCTAATTTGGCATATAATATCAGCAGTTTGGTTTTGAGATACTCATTGGGTAGATGTCCAACAACAACCATTTGGGCATGGATTCTTTTTCCTTTCATATACTCTTTCCTGAAAATGCATTCTTGTAACAGAAGGCAGTAAGTTTTGGAGTGAAATCGGAAGGGCATACAGCACAAAAGTGCAACCGCCTCGCTCAATCTCCCCGTTATACATAGGCTCCTAAAGGTTCTATCCCAGGAGGAGGAATCTTTCTGATGTGGCTTCACCTGAGACCTGGAAGTTTCTAAGGATAGATTAAAACCCTAAAAACCCAAAAACCCAAAACCCTAAAAATGAAAAGAAGGTTTGCGATTAAATTTGATCAAGCAGGAGATACTTGAAGCGTCGAACAGAAGAATTCTTAGGGCAGTATATAAAATTATACATAACAGGCAACTATAAGAAAGAATTAAGAGGAAATGAACAAGGAAAGCTGAAAACCTGTCGTTGACGTATTCAGATTTATGCCGACGACGAATGGTCGCGGTTGCGCCGGCTACAATCGACTTGGTGAACAGATGAACGACGCCGGAAGAAGAAGGCCGACCACAGAGGCGCATTCCTGCATTTCGATGAAACAGAACAAGGGAGGTTTCAGATGGGACATTCGAAGGGAAGACGCCGATACAAAGAAGAGAGGCTGTGGCGGCTGAGAGACGAAATATCCAATTTGCAAATGATAGCCATTGGCGGCACGGTAACGCCAGGGTGCAATGGGCTTAAGAGTGCTTAAAATGATGATAAAAATGGTTTTAATTGTTTCTTTATATATATTTATTTATTTATTTTGACTTGCTTTGAATTATTAATCTAAGCAGATAACTATAATGCGAGTTTCCAAACGACAAAGCAGGTAAGACTCGAGGACAAAATTCTTTCACCAACGTTAGAAAATTTACAGCAAGTTTGAAGATTTGGGTTCCTGTCTCTCTGTTCTACAAACAGTAAGAGCGTTGACGACCTCACATTCTCTATAAATCTAAAGGGGTCATCATCGCTCAATGCTGGAGGGAGGTATTTTCCAGCATCTATCTAATAAGCAATTGGATTCACAGTTTCAGGATATCATCTCCATGCAGAGGAGGTTGCCATTGCTCTGTTTTTCCAGCCAAGGTTGAGAGCTCCTTCCGCTTCTAGGAGTCTGTAGTTCTCGTTGTAATCCCTCAACAAGTTCTTGACGGCTCCAGTTACAGAGGAGCTCATTGGATATTGAGTAAAGCCAGCCATTTTCATTCTCATCATCCACTTCCCATGGAGTTCATGACGTTCTACTCTTTCAAATCCCTCACATGCTACCATGTTCACTATGTCTCGGGCAACACAGTGCTGCTCTGCCCTGATTCGCTGCTTGTCGTCTCTTGAACGAGCTACGTCTATTGACTCGAACATAGCAGTATAATAGTCCAGCGTCTCTATAAAACGTAAAAAGAACGGGGATGTGTTGGTGTTGGATTCCTGCTCAACAATAGTTACTACCTTTGGTGATAGACTCTTAACCAGCCTTAGAAGCCGATCTCGATGGTTCTGTGTGCTCACGCTCTCATCTGGCATGTGGTGCAAGGCATATGGAAAATTTACAGCCAAGGCTTCTCCAGATCGTACTCTAAGATCACTGCGCTCGACCTTGCAACCAGACATTGCAGCAGCATGAAATTGGAAGGGAATTCCTTTAGACTGAGCCAGTTGAGCTAGCTTTTGTCCCACAATTTTAAGTCCCCCTCCCCGAGCATGAGCTGATTGGGAATCATCCACACCCGTAATGCGAAGAAGAACTGGGGGTCCACCAGGCCGATTGGCAAGATCCTCAATGAGAGGTATATACTGACTACCCTGTGCAATTTGAAAATCAATGATGTGGATTACGGGTTCATTTACCATAGCCTCCCAAATGAAAGCATTTGCAGATGTGTAAGCAAATTTGAAGTATGGGCATATCTGGAATAGAATAGACATATAGGACATAAGTTCAGAGCTTGACGGCTCTTCGCACTTTAGGGCCTTGTATATTGCACTTCCAGATCGCTCCAACCTCGCTCTAAGCCCTTCCAACAAGTAAGCTCCCAACCTCTGGGCTGGATCACCAGAGACCGAAACCATTTGCCCCAAAACATCCATAAACGATGTCGCCGCATTTAAATCAGCCTCATGAATTGCTTGAGCACACCGGATAAGTGTGTCCCGAAGACTTAGTCTAGGAGTTGTTTCGATCATTTGATTCCAGTTCCACCTTGCCATTGAAGCATCTCGGTTCTCCCCACCCCTGAAAGAACAGTAGCAGCTATCCACAATATCAGTTTCTGGCCCCAACAAAGAAATCTCTAATTCCTTCAGCTTGTGCTTCAATTCATAATCATCATCAGTTACCGAGCATCCACTTTGCGGCGATCCACATGTGTTGTCAAAGGAATGATGTTGATCAGAAGAGCAAGTTTGAGACCCTTGTGGTGAGAAGGGGCTCCTGGAAGACAGAACACTAACAGCAGAAGGGGAATTACAGGCGCTCAGATAAGCAGTAGCCGGGAACGATTCGAGAGTGAAGAACTGATCCTTATAGGAAGAAGAAATAACACTGTTTCCCTGTCTGCTTGCATCGGGAGAGGCATTGTTTTCCAAGACGTGGAAATGAGATAAATAGAAAGAATCCATCCCTTGCACAGACTGGTGATACATCTCATGGATCACAGATGAAGACTGACGATTCGGAGATGCTTGCATCTTAGTAAGAAATGAGCCCACGGCCGGAAGATCTCCGCCACTAGCGGTTGGTATTGTAAGTTTCTATGAACTTCTAGTCAGATATTTTAGGTCTCAGAAACCTTTAAAGATCAGTTGTTAAAACATATTGCTTTCTTTATGGTAAGGCGTCGAATCGCAGAATCCCCAAAATCTGCAGAGAACAGATAAAAACTCAATACTGCAGGTTTCAAATTGATAAGATGCTTAAAAATTAGATCTTACACAATCAAAGATGCATGAATACAAAATACTGGGTAAGAAAACTCAAATTCTCAGAACAAGTTCTTCAAATTGAGCTATAATACAAAATTCGGTGCATATATTAGAAGATCTAAACTACAGAATAGTAATGAAATACAAAAAACAGATAGAAGATAGAATCTCTCTCTCATTTCAACTACCACACAGAGAACAATCACACAGATATTTGGATAATCGTTGCGAGATTTTTCACTCGAATAACTAGTTCTTCACGTAATACACAATGATCATACCAAAAAAAAACATACGCTTAATTCTCCAAGAAATTGCCACAGCTCAAACGAAAACTAAACAAGGGAATGGAAACAAAAATCACTTGCTAAGCTGGTTCTGTAAATTAGAAGAAAACCAAAAAAATTGATTTCGTGATTTCAGTTTCACAAATTCAAAAAGGCTAAAAATACTCATCAATTGGTGGTACCTTGAAACTACCACGTTCTAATAAAATCAAAAAATGATGAACAAATGAGAAAAAAACTCGGAAAAGGAAGAAAGCAAACACATGACGCGTTTTCAATAAACTCCAGAACGCAACGAACGCAGTAAATTTACAAATCCAAGAGGAGGAGAAGAAGAGTTCATCCACTTTCGACACCAAAGACGAATAAGAAGAAGAAGATCTTAATCAGAAACAGCTCACCGTACACCAAATTAGAAGTCAAACTCACAAATCAACACCAAACCCCAAACATTTATCCATATTGATCAAACAAATTAAAACAAACTCCGAGCTGAAAGTGATGGCGACGGCCAGAATCTCCCGCCGGCCACCCAGTAATCAGTAAAAAAAGTTGAAAACAGAAGAATTCCAAAACAGATGAGAAACAATTGTGTACCTTGATCGAAGAGGGCTCACAAACACAAAACGCTTGTTGTGCAAGTTATGCAAACCGAAGTCTGAAGAACATGTGGCGAAAGCAATGACAACTAAACAAACCCGCCGAGTCCCGTCGGCCTTTTAAATGGCGGTTCATCAAGCCTACCCTTACCGTACTAACGTAATTACGAAAATGCCCTTGCTTAGATAGAAATATTTCCTTCTTCGGCTTTGTTGCCACCGGAGGAATCAATGCTCCTCCCATCCTTATTTCAACAGACAAAATTCAACATTTATTTTTACAAATAAAAAGATAATTAATTATAATTATATTATTCATTTATTTATTTATTTATTTTTCTTCACTCCCATAATTAATTCTCGACACTCTGTATTCACTGTTTATTATTATCTTTTTTAAATAACTATTTCCACGACCTCATTTCCCCTCCCACGTGGCTCCATTTTTCCCACCAAATTGTAGTGAATTTTAATATTTGATTTTTTTTTGTTTGACAACATGTGCATAAATTATGGATAAGATATAAGTAATATTATTATAATTTTGTTGAGTTTGTTTTTTTTTATTGGATGGACTATTTCAACCAAAATAATAATAATAATAATAAATAATTGCAATTTATAATAATGTTATTACGTAAGTATGACTCATAGTTGATGTCATAAAAAACTATTCGCATATGATTTTCAAATAATTGGATATGAGGTGAGTTTGTTTAGAGGACTCATATTATTATATATTTTTTTATTTTATTTTATAAATTTATTTTATTATTATGCACGGCGTGAATTTTGTCACGTATTAAGCTATTTCACAGAGTTAAGATAGGTAGTTTGGTCAAAGAAAAAAGTTAGAATGGGAAGAAAAATGGGAAAAGGTAGTTTGGTCAGAGGTTGGAATTCAAGTGTGTGCGGTGATTTCATAAAGTTGGAGATATGTTAATTGTACTAACCATTTGTGAAATGTACCTTCATTCTCAACTAACCTTTGTTTAATTATTTATTTTTATAATATATCATGTTGAAGGGATAGTGACTTGTATTGATGCCGTTCAAATTAATACAACCATAGTTTAATTTGAATTATTAAACTCGTAGACTTTGGGTTTTAAATGTTTATTGTTTTGGTGTGGTCTTCCATCAAAGATTTTAAAAACCACGACTTTACTAAATAAAGCTCATGATGTTTGAATATGGTCTTCAAAAGCCTTGCTTTCCATTCCATTTAATTGTTGACTTGGACTCCAATTAGTGGGCAGTGCAGGGGCAGGTTAGAATTGAGATTGTTGTATTTGAGCTTTTACTGTGAAACGCGTCTGCTACGAAAATTTTTAGTACTTTTATAAAAAAATATATATTTTCAAAGCCCAAGATACTCGCTTACACTCTTTATTTCTTCTAATTGATGTGGGACTCTCCAATCCACTTCCTCCAGTGTCTTTGTTGGCATATCGCCTCGTGTTCACCACCTTTTGGGGCTCAGACTCCTTATTGGCACATACCTGATGTCTAGCTCTGATACCATTCCAACTCTTATAAAGAATGTTTCGCTTTCCTCCCAACCCAACCTAACCCATGTGGGATCTTACAATCCACCTCCCTTTGCGGTCCAACATCCTCGCTGACTCTCTCTGTACCTTTTGTAACTATTCAAGCACACCGATAGCAGATATTGTTTCTTTTATTTTTTTTATTTTCTTTGGCTTTTTCTCAACTAACCAAATCATCTAAGGACGCGTTTACAAAAATACAATATTCTACGTTTATGGGAAATGGAGAAAACAAGGAATAATTTCCAAATCGGGAAGGAGAAATAATAATTAGAGTCGTCCGATCCAACTGAATGCAATGCAGCGTATAAAGGATATGAGTCGTGAATTGACGGCGGAGAGGAAGATAATGCAAAACGACAGCGTATAAAGGATATGAGTCGTGAATTGACGGCGGAGAGGAAGATATTGCAAAACGACAGCGTATAAAGGATATGAGTCGTGAATTGACGGCGGAGAGGAAGATAATGCAAAACGACAGCGTATAAAGGATATGAGTCGTGAATTGACGGCGGAGAGGAAGATATTGCAAAACGACAGCGTATAAAGGATATGAGTCGTGAATTGACGGCGGAGAGGAAGATAATGCAAAACGACAGCGTATAAAGGATATGAGTCGTGAATTGACGGCGGAGAGGAAGATATTGCAAAACGACAGCGTATAAAGGATATGAGTCGTGAATTGACGGCGGAGAGGAAGATAATGCAAAACGACAGCGTATAAAGGATACGAGTCGTGAATTGACGGCGTAGAGGAAGATGAGTGGAAGCGACAAAACCAGGGGCTTGACGCGGTTTCTTAGAATGGCAATTTCGAAATTTAAGTAACAAATTAGGGCGTTTAGTTAAAAACCTCTCCTCCCAAGAAACGTATACGCGCCTAGGGATCTGCAAAGAAGCAGCATGCAATTTCGTTTTTATATCCATCCTTTTTAATTAGTGACATGGCATTTCGAAGGTTCACATACATTTCCGCGGAGCAGCGATCCGCTGCTGCACGGTGTAGGATAACACAAAGAAAATTATAATTTCCAAGATAAATTTCTAAATAGAAATTTAAAGAGAAAAAAGAAAATGGTTGTTTCGGTCCAATCATGGCTATGGAATTTTCTTTAATTAGCAAATTAAAAAAATAATTTAAAATGACGTGGCATACACTGCCACCGCCAAAAGAAAAAGAAAATAAAAAGATTAAAGTAATATTAATTTGGGAGGGGTCCAATTTAATGTAGTTCGTCAGGGTCAGAATTTGAGAGTGCTTTTTTTAACTTGCAAACGTGTGTGGAATTATCTTTTGCTTTTGTTTGTTTCACACAAAAACAAAACAAAACAAAAAGCACATAAATTGACGAGTGTGGATAATGCATTAAATTGGTAATTATTACGTGGCACAATTTTAAAAAAAATATAATAATACATATTTATTTACAAATTTACAAATAGTAATCTAAATATTCAAGTTAGAATTTGGTTATGAGACGCGTTCCAAAATTACTTTATTTATGTAAATTAAAAGAAAAAAAAAAAAAGAATCGAGATATGCTCAAACCTCTTTTTAAAAAGGAAAAATAGTTTACTTTTTATTTAATTGCTTTCACATATGATGACCCTTTTTAGGTTAATGTGTAACTGCAATCCCTTTCAAAATAATTGCTCACGTTTTGTAACAAAATAATTAATTAAATGAAAAAAAAAATAAAAAATATTTATTTATGTTAGTCCAATAGGAAGGACCCGTACCGAAACTTCGATCAAAGCCCACAAAATTGAATGGGCTTTAAAGATCATGGCCCAATTTAGGATTTGATGGCAAGGCCCAAACATATTGCACTGGCGAATGGGCCGTGGCCCAAACATATGTTTATTTTATTTTATTTTATTTTTTAGTAACAATAATAAATTAAAAAATTTGAACACAAATTTGAAACAAAAAAGTTGATTTAGGTGTTGATATATGTTAAAATTTGGCTGGCTTTGTTTGTCTGTTGGAATGTACAAATCCAAATAAAGAACAAAGTGTTTGGACAGATTTGGTCGGTTGTGTAGCTACTGAACTTACCACTTGTCATTATATATATTTTTGTATGATTTGGTGTGACACCATTAACTTCAAATAAAATTGGACTTCCATTTTATTGGTCATAAAAATTCCCAAATAAGGACAACCATCTACCCCTTTATTTTAATTATTCATTCTATTACTTTTTTTTATATAATATTTCAGATCATGTATTAACCTTAATGTAACCTAAGCTTAACATTTTTCTAATAAACATATTTATAATAAAAAAAAGTTAGTGTATCTTCAAATGATTAATTTTTTTTTTTTTTTTTATATTTCATTTTATTTAAAAAGCTGCGATAAAGAATGGTCCATATTTTGTACAAACAAGCATGTGTGAGTATATGAACTACTTTATATTGTGCCGCTATTAATATCTCATTAAATCAGTTTTTTTTTTTATTTTAAATTTTGTGTCGAATAAATATAATAATTTACGAGCTAAGAGATTAAATAAATAGGGTTTCGAGACTAAATATATATTTTTAAAATAAAAAAAAAAATGGAAGAGGGTTTGAAAACAGAATTATTTTGGGAAATGGCATAGAGCAAAGGCATATGAATGGGGTTTGAATTGGAGTCAAATTATGGAGAGAAAACCAGGGAAAAAGAGTACTCTAAAGGGAACTTTACACAAAGCTGATTAAAACTTTGAATTGACAACTGAAACTCAAGAAATTGAAAAAGAAAAAGAAAAAGAAAAAGAAAAAGAAAACCCCAACAATATTTGGGCTCCATGGTCCACCCTCTCTGCAAAGATAAATGATTATTATTTAATTAAAGGATTAAAAAAAAGAATTATAATTAAGAAAAATAGGCAGTTGAGATTTAAGGGTATCCCTTATATAGTAAGAGTGGTTGAGTGGCAGTTACATAGAACCATCCTTAATTAGGGGATGCTGTTGGTGGTGTATGGATTTATAATATAATAATATTGTTGATTAAGATAATAATTAATGAATGGTGTAACGCCCAATACAAATGGATATAGTAAAAAATAAAAATAAAAAAAAAATAATAATAAAAAATAAAAATGCACGGCACGGCACGGCACGGCACGCCTTGTCTTAGAGAAAGAGAAAAGAAAGGGAGTCCCTTTATTTCTTTTCAATCTTTCGGATTACGAAGCCCAAAAAAAAGAAAGGGAAAAATAATGGAGAGAGTGAGGGGCTGGGTGAGGGGCTGTGTGAGGGGCTGGGTGGGTGCTTTTGTTGAAAGTGGTATCAGAAAAGAAGCATCTAATCCACCAGCTTGTTGTGTGGGTATCTGCAGCTTTGGGGTCGGCATGCCATTCTCAGCCAAATGCTTGCAGACAAAGGCACGTATTCTGAGACACCAACAAACCCCCTTCCCCTCTTCACTACACATTAACGCACAGAAAGCGAAAGAGAGAGGTAATTCGAATGTTGGTATGTTTGTCTTTGTCATACATTATTGTTCAATCAAACCAAACCCCTATGCCCACATCCTTTTTTTTTTTTCCATTCTTTTTTCTTTTTAATATATATACCGTTCTTAAATTAAATTTACTTAGTTGAAGCATATATTAGATTGGTAATAGTCCAATCACGAACGGTTAGCCGATATTGTTTCTTTGAGCTTTTCTTCTCTTTGAGCTTTCCTTCTCGGACTTTCCCTCAAGATTTTAAAACGCTTTTGTTAGGAATGTTTCGTTCTTCTTTTCATTGATGTGGGATCTCACATCAAACGTTTTTAGACAGTAATTGATTTATAAAATTGAAAACTGAAAACTCATGGTCTCTATAGAACCATAAACTGTTTATGTTTAGTGATGAGATCCATATTATTTGGAGAGGGGAATGAATCATTCATTACAAGGGCGTGAAAACCTCAACTTAGTAGACGTGTTTTAAAATCTTGAGGTTGACGGTGGTATGTAACTAGTAAAAGCGGACAATAATTGCTAGTGGTGTGCTTGAACTGTTACAAATGGTATCAGAGCTAGACACCAGGCAATGTTCCAGCGAGGACGTTGAATCCTCAGAGAGGTAAATTGTGAGATCCACACCCGTTGGAGAGGGAACGAAACATTTCTTATAAGGGTGTGAAAACAGATGTGTTTTAAAACCATGAGACTAACGACGATACATAATAGGCCAAAGCGAACAATATCTGCTAGTGGTGGGTTTCGAATGTTACAAATGGTATCAGAGCCAGATACTGGGCGGTGTTCTAGCGAGGACGCTAGACCTCATAGACTCATAGGGGTAGATTATGAGATCCACATCAGTTGTAGAGGGGAACGAAACATTTCTTATAAAGATGTGAAAACTTCTCTCTAATAGATGCGTTTTAAAACCATGGACTAGCGACGATGCATAACAAGCCAAAGCGGACAATATCTGCAAGTAGTGGGTTTCGATTGTTACAAATAGTATTAGAGCCAGACACCAGGCAGTGTTCCAACGAGGACGTTGAACCCTCAAAGGGGTAGATTGTGAGATCCACATCAATCAGTTGGAGAGGGAACGAAACATTTCTTATAAGGGTGTGAAAACCTCCCTCTAGGTAGATACATTTTAAAACCATGAGACTAACCACGATACATAACAGGCTAAAAGAGGACAATATCTGCAAGGAGTGGGTTTCGATTGTTACAAATGGTATCAAAGCCAGACACCGAGCGGTGTTCAAGCGAGGACGCTGGACCCTCAGAGGGGTAGATTGTGAGATCCACATCGGTTGGAGAGGGAACGAAACATTTCTTATAAGGGCGTGAAAACCTCCCTCTAAGTAGATACATTTTAAAACCATGAGACTAACCACGATACATACCAGGCTAAAAGAGGACAATATCTGCCAGCAGTGGGTTTCGATTGTTACAAATGGTATCAAAGCCAGACACCGAGCGGTGTTCAAGCGAGGACGCTGGACCCTCAGAGGGGTAGATTGTGAGATCCACATCGGTTGGAGAAGGGAACGAAACATTTCTTATAAGAATGTGAAAGCCTCTCTATAGTAGATACATTTTAAAACCATGAGACTAACGAGGATACGTAACCGGCCAAAAGGGACAATATCGAGTAGGAGTGGGCAAAACGGTTAAATGTTTTAAAAATTAATTAAGCATTTTGGAAATCTACTTTGAAGAACTAAATAGATGATTAGTATCTTGATTGTAAGTTCCAAGTATGTGTGGTTTAGGCGTGTGTTGTAGCGCCCACATATCATTCGGTTTGAAGGAATCAAAGGTAGGAAGGAAGAGGGGGAGGCAGAAAAGAGGGTCGCCATCATCTCCAAAGCTAAAGAAAAGGAGATTGCTTTTTGGAGACAAAGTGACAGACAAAAGTGAGAGACAGAAGTGAGAGAGGGCATCACCAAAACCTATTATTCCTCCAAACACACCCTTCCATGTGCTATTTAACAACATTCCCTTGTCTCTTCCCCTTGTTCTTTTCCCCCCTTCCCTCCCGATTCTCATTCCTTTTCTAATCATTTTCTTCATTTTCATTCACCCACTCAACTAACTCATCACCCCCAATCCGACACACTTGTAATCATATCTATATATATATATATATATATATATACCCCATTCCTTAACAATCTCAAACACTTGTGTGTTGTGTTCTTCTTTTGTTTTTCTTCAATGGGTACGCACCAATCCAACCACCACCCATCTCTTGTCGTTCAATCCTCCATTGCTCTACTTCAAGAGAGATTCAGACAGCTTCAGAAAGTGAAGGAGATGAGAGAGGAGAGAGAGCTTGTACGATTGCTATCACTTTCCAACCCCAAAAAACATGGCTTGTTCAATACTTGTGTGTTGTTTGAACCCTCCGTTGCGACGATGATGATGCTACCGACGACGACAAAGATGTTAACTTTGCCTCAAACGTCTCTATCGCTTTGGCCGACGTCGCCATCACCAGGCAAGAAGCTCACCGTTGGTGTTGATGTTGATGTTGACGTGCCTGCATTGATGAACTTATGGCCGGTGGATAATGTAACTACTAGTACTAGTACTAGTTCGTCTTGTGATAGCGGCATCTCATTGATTAGTAAACTAGAACATGATCATGAGTCTGACTCTGATATCGATGTTGATACTTCTCTTCACTTGTAAACATCAAATTTTCTCTTCCTCCAATCCCCTACTTGCTTCAATATTATATGCTCAATTACTTTCATTGCGTTCTCTATCCATCAAATTTATCGTGAACCCACGTTGTCTAATTAAAAAGTTGATCGTGGATTTATAAGTAAGGAATACATCTCTATTGATATGAGACAATATCATACCATTGCGAAGATCAGTGATTCTTAACAGTCCTAATCACATTCATGCACAAACAAACATGAATGTTGATTATTAAGAAATGATCATTTCGACCATGCGGGTATGTTTTTTTTCGTTCTTTTTTACTTAAAATACAATGGATCTAGCATTGTTGTTGTGTTCTTGATGAAACCCACTTCGTGTTTATACGAATGGAGACAAAGAGATGGGTTGGATATATAGTACGTAGTTGGTAGCCATTAAAACAAGTTAAAGAAATGGAGAGGGAGATTTTGGTGGCGAATGTGGAAGTTAGGTAACTATTTTGTTGGAATGTGAAGGAATATTTTGTAAATGTTTGGTTGTGTTTTAGGGTTTTAGGGTTTTAGGGTTTTAGAGAGACGAATAACCATCGTGGGTCGATCGATCGAGCGGTCGTGAGCATCTTAAAATTTGTTTTGTAAGTTAGTATGGTGTAAGCTAATCTGAATACTCACGGATAAGTAGTAGAGAGAGGAGGGGTTTAGAAATGCACGTGAAAAATGAAAGGGATGAAGAAGGGGCTAGCAGAATTGTCCCATAAGGGACAGAAACCACATTCACAGAGTTGAACCAATCATTTTGGGTTATTTCAGGGTTGGATTTGGCCAACATTTACCCCATATTTTGGGGGGTGTCTTTGCTCTCTCTCTTTCTCTGTCTCTTGCCTCTTCCTAGTTTTGTTCATATTTCTGCCTAATAAACCCAACAAAAAATGCTATATTTGTTCATGTTCTCCTTTCACCTCGTGTATAATTTTCAAATTTTGATTGCCATTTTTGGAAGCTTCAAAGCAACCACAATGGCGGCATTGTTGTTCCTCCAACGTGGACAACCACGTTTGAGTTGGTATTATATGTTTATGTTCAGTGGGCGTCATATTCTCCCTCGATCATCAAAAGGGTTTCCAATATGGGAGCTCGAGGAAATGCCTCAAACCCTAATAATAGGGTTTGTCTAATAATATTTATTTATACGACTCAAATGGTCTAAATCGACCGTTATCAGATATTGTCCTTTTGGAGCTTTACTTTTCGGGCTTTTCCACGATTTTTAAAACATGTATGCTAGGATAAGATTTCCAAACCCTTATAAAGAATATTTCGTTCCTCTGTCCAACTGATGTGAGAGACTAGCATTTTTGCTAACACTCATTTCCTTTCTCCAATCCATGTAGGTCTCTCTCCCCCACTCCACTCCCTTCAAAACTCAGCGTCCATACTGTCACACTGCCTTGTGAGCTTCGTCCTCCCTCCCAAGTCACCTGTGATCTCACAAAATATTAGACAAAATTTAAGAATGGTTTTATAACTACTGGTGTCAAATGTTCATCCAAATAATTCTAATTAAATGAATTATTATCATTATTAAAAAGAAGTAAAAGAAACACAACGAAGATTGTTGTAATCTTGTAATTAAGTTAGCGGCCCGGCTGCCTCCTCCGTCATATCACAAAGTCCAATGGAATGGCCCGTCAACGTATTGGGCTACAGGAATGGCCCGTTAATATATTGGGCTACAGTAATATCCTGTTAATATATTGGGCTACAGAAATGGCCCGTTATATATTGGGCTATAACAATGCTCCTTTAATATATTGGGCTCCCTGATGGCCCATTAATGCTGTAGCCCAATTTCAAACTCCAAAATGATCGGCAATGGCCCCTCATTCTCAGCCATAAACTCCCAGTTTAGAACTGAAATCAATACTAATCCTCCATTAACGCATAGTTTAATCCCGTCAACACAACACTCTACATTCTGGATAACATCTCTTCTTCCAACAATATGGCCTGAGCTCAACAAGCTCGATCCACAAACTCAACAACAATGGCCACCTCTCTCAGAACTCGAATCCACTTCTCAATCTTCCCCACTTC
This sequence comes from Cucurbita pepo subsp. pepo, assembly GCF_002806865.2. Lineage (NCBI taxonomy): Eukaryota > Viridiplantae > Streptophyta > Magnoliopsida > Cucurbitales > Cucurbitaceae > Cucurbita > Cucurbita pepo. Next base: position 6,665,794 of record NC_036656.1, on the reverse strand, counting down.
AAGAAACCCACCAATTTCTCCCCCTTTAATTCCGATCAACGTCCCGACCCCTCTTAGAAGCCCTTTCCGGCCACTTGCATCCTCTTCGCCGCCGAAATCTCCGGCCAAATCCCCGACGAATACTTGGCCATCGGATCTCAAGGCAATCGAAGCACACCCAATGGAGAGCTCGAGGTTTCTGATCATCGGAGCCGTTTCAGTGGGCGTTGCCCTGTTTCTGATGGGTTCCGACGGGGAAAGGGCTTTGGCTTTGGGGCCTGAAGGGCCTTTGGTGGAGGAATTTTGGGACAATGTTAGAAGATATGCGATTTACGCGGTTACTGTGAGTAGTGGTGCTCTTTACACTATCCTTCTCCCCATTTTTGAGCTGCTGAAGAACCCCATTACTGCTGTTCTTGTTTTAGCTATTTTTGGGGGTACCATTTTCATTATCTCTCAAGTGCTTTCTGCTATGGTTGGTGTCAATGAGTTTTCTTATGAATATGCCTATTGACCAATGAAATGAAGTTTCAATCTTATCTTCTTTTTTTTTTCAAAATTATATCCCAATTGTGTCTGAAAAGAATTGTGATCATTCCGATCCGGCTGGGGATGTCCGCCATTAATGGAGTATAAGGTCTAAGAGCCACATAAAGGGCCGTGTTCTTCCTCTGTTTTCTTTCCATCTTCCTCTCCTTCCTCCTCCTCCTCCTCTTCACCGTCACCTTCCATTTTTGTCGACGAAGGAAATCTGAAACGGAGGGAGAGCTCCACCACCGCCGCCGCCGCCGCGTCTTCTCCTTTTCTTTTTCATCATCTTCTTCTTTTCTGTCCTTCATTACAGTTTTCTTTTTCCGGAGATTCCCCTTGAGCAAAAGCAGAGATCATCCAAGTCCAACCAAGACATCACATCAACCGAAATAAGAATATACAGATCCATACCATTCCAGAAGGAAGCGGAAGAACGAAAACCGAAAGAATTTTGTTCTTAAAATGATGTGAAACCATGGGCCCTTACCAAAAGAACGAAGTCCCTAATTTGCATTAATCACATTTGAAAAAAATTCGAGATACAAATTTCACAATAGCTTAAATCTCAGGGTGTCGATTAATTGCCCATGTTCTTCCTGTTTTCCTCTTCTTCCACGTTATCAAGTTCAAGACGCCTTTTTTCCCTCTCTGATTGAAAACCCATGAATTTATCAACAGAGAATGGACGTCTGGTTTAGGTTGCATCCATGTATTCTTCTGTGGACTGCTGGTTTTGGTTCACCAGATTCACATTCAAATATGTGAAGGAAGCGTTATGAACTCCCCACACCCTTAATTCCTTCTTTTCTCTCCACCTAACTCCCCATTCCAGAAGGAAGCTACTTGCCGTTATTGAAACAACACCTCCAAATTTGAATCCATATTCAATTCTATATTCCATTGAAAATTACTTCACGAAATCACCACAGCCACTACCAACCTTCCAAACAGAGCTAGCCATCAATTAATTCTGGCACAAAACCAGTATATAGTTTTGTTTGTTCTTTTTGTTTTCCCTTTCCCCTACCTATAAATACAGTTGCTTCCCATTCACCGCCTCTTGCCTCTTAACTCAAAACATTCCCTTTCTCTCTGTTTCTTCCTTCCAAACAGAGATGGCCATGCCTTTAAAATGGCTGCTTCATTCAACAAGTTACCCTCTCGGGAACCCGATCGAGGTCCCGAAAAGCTCACAAGGGAAAAGGGGTTGTGAAGAAAAATGCGATTCTGGGTTTCAAATGCCTCTTCATTACCCTCGTTACAACAAGGCAGATTACCAGAAGATGGAGGACTGGAAGGTGGATCTGCTTCTCAAGGAATATGGCTTGAGTTTTCATGGCAGTTTGGAGGAGAAGAGGGCCTTTGCAATGGGGGCGTTTACATGGCCTGATCAGAATTAATGGCTATCATCTCTTTCAAAACAAACACTCCACTGTTTCTTGAGAGCTCAGCTCAGCCAGTTAATGGTGTATGGTGTTAGTGCCTATGAATTCATAATGTTCATACGCTATGGAGTATCCAACTTTCTATTAGTCCAACACAGTTTCTAATATCCCATCAGTTTTCTGTATAATAAGAAGGGCAACGCTTCTTTTGTTTCTACTTTCTTTCTGTAGACTTTGTTGTGAAGTATAATAATTGAAATCAGCTAAAGTTTTCAGAAATAAGAACGACAAACAAGTAGCAGGCTGCCTCATTCATCTAACTATGTTCAAAACATTCAGTATATGTCTTATAAGCTTAGGAGAGATGTTCATACCGAGATTGATATAAATCATTCATCCACGATTCAAAGTCACGTATGCTGAATTGTTCAGATGCTTGTGATACGATACCGTACAACGCTCGAGAGCCTCCGACGATAATTCTGCATCTCTTCAACGTTCTAGCCAGGCATGTTCTAACTTAAAGAACTTAAAGAACTGCTTGTGATATGCAGTTCTCTTCCTTCCCAAATACTCAATCATGCACAAAGTATAGACGCAGATGAATTCAAATTCGTAGAATCCCTTTACAGAATCATTATTAACCATTTGGTGATTCAGTCAAATCCATAGCTGCAGTCCCGTCACCGTCTGGCATTCTCCTGACCTCGTTAAGAAGCCTGGTGAGCTCTTTCATTAGTTCCTTACGGACGTGCTCGCAACGTTCCTTGGTGACAGACGCTTCTGCAAAAAGAGCCTCAGTAAGGTGCTGATATTCATGAAACCAATCGCCATCGTTACTCTGAATACCATGACCATCACTTGAGCCTAGAGAGCTTTGCCGTCTCCATCTATCTAGATAATATTTATCAGGAAGCTGAAAGTAATTCTTTATAATGAATATGCGTAAAGCATGTCTGCATAGCAAGCCTGAGGATTCAAATTCCTTACAAGAGCAGTGAATCTGTTCACTCTCTGCAATCCACATCACAAGACATTCTCCATCCATTTTCTTAAAGTGGCGTACGAGATATGATCCATCGGCCATTTCAGATGCAGCATACTGCATGGCTAACACTAGTTCGTGCTGCAAAGCATTGAAAGCAAAAGGGGTGAGGATGCTTCGTGCATGTTCTTCAATAGGGATATTTGTCTTAGCTTGCAAATACTGCATCTCCTGATGCTCATGGCCTTGGAAGTTGGCTGAAATGCCAACCTGAAAGAATTTGAAACAACAAAAATGAAAGATTCAAGAACAGTACAATAAAAGATTTTATCAAAGGAAGTATTTGATTTCCCAGAAAGTTACCTTCTCAAAAAAGCTACACAAACACGTCTGTGCATTAAAAACTCCTTTTAAGAATGAATCAACAGATTTGAAATAGGCTGGTGTAGCCATTTGAGCTAAAAGACAACCTCTTATGTACGACGGTACCCAATATTCCCGAAAAGAAAATAGTAAATCAATGTGCTTGTCCGAAACAAGGCCGAACATCGATACCATTTGACCCCATCGAATATCGAAATCCTCTGTACTCTCCACAGAATACAGCAAATCAAATTCGGCTTTGAACTCTGCATAATGTGATCCAAGATGAAGAGAAAACCAACTAGATACCTTTGACAAAATATTCCATTTAGGAATTATGTGCTTAGTGGCAGGTAATTCAGTTCTTATTGCATCTCTAAGCCCTGGATCAAGATCAGTCAAAATTGTCTGCGGGAATGTTCCTCTCATGAAACGAATAAAGGTCTGTAATTTTAAGGTGAAGATGAACAAATTCTCAGAACAGCATAAACTAATATGAACATAGAACAACAAAGAGAGTAATATACTATGTGTACCTGCAAAGCCCAAGCAAACGAACGAGACGTTTCATCTTGCAACAAAACACAGCCAAAGAAAATAGTCCTACCATGGTTATCAATGCCAAGCCACACTCCCAATAGTAACCCATATGTGATTGAAGAATAAGTAGTATCAAAATAGACTACATCCCCAAACATGGCATAAGCATTAACAGAGTATCCATATGACCAAGCAACATGTTCGACCTTATCATTTGAATCAACTGTAAAGTCATAAACAAACTCTTCATCCGATTCCTTAGTGGCTTTACATGCCTCAAGAAGCTCCATTGTATCAATCTCTCGTTTCTCGTTTAGCAACGCGTCGTGTTCTTGAACAATCTTCTTACGATTTTGAACAAAGTTTCTAACATCTCTCTCCAAAAAAGGCAACTGACCTCCATGAATGCCCTTTTCCAATTCCAATACCTTTACTATACGATGAATGGGAAATCCAGCTTTGGAAAGCAGAAGTATGCGTTCTTGGTCGGCCTCGTGAATTTTACGATACGCAGGAAGGAGGCGAACTTGGTCATCTTCAAGGAGTTCATGGTTATGTACATTGCTGAATTGCACTACAAACCACTGTGCAATTCCTTCACATACTTCCTTTGACAAGTACATCTTAGCATCACACCCACAACGCACAGATTTCCTATCTCTATGATGCTCCCCAATGGGCTTTTTCTTAGCAGGTGCAAATCCTGAACGATAACAAACAAAATCTCGTTTATAAACACCCAATTGTGGGCTAAGTCTTGACCGCTCTTTCCTAATGGAAAACCCATTGTTCCTAGCGAAATTCCCATAATACTCAAACGCATCATTGTCAGTCTTAAACACCATCCCCACATAAGGGGCAACCATGGCTTCAGATGAAACCCTTTCGGACTTCACTAACTGCGCTGCAACACAAGTTTCTTCACCCTCTCCTTCGTACGAAACATAACATTTCCAATCCCCACAAGGGCATTGCTGCCGTCGAATCCATACGTTTTTCGATGGAATGGATGTCATTGGCTAATAATACATCAAATTTCTCAACACTAACGAATCTATTGATGACCCTCCTTTACAGACATGACAAGAATTTACGCCAAGAGAAAGAGAGTCGTGATTTAGTGGGTTCGAAGTTGAATTGAGGTAAAAATTTACAAACCCAGAATGATTTACGTACCATAGATGATGGGAAGTGCGTGATTAAACCAACATTCCTCTTCGGTTCAAATCTCACCGGTTGGCTTGTGTTGTGTTCATCTCCCTCCAGTGTTTCCCCTTCGCTCCTTTGGAGTCCGGATGGTTGCACCGAACGGAAGAAGAGCTCACCCAACCCAACTTCGTTTTGGGCTTCTCTGTTTGTTGGACCTGTAAGAACATGTTGACCCTTTACTAGAGTTCAAGCAATTTCTTGAAAGTTCTTGCCATAAATTTTGATGCCCTTTAATTAGGTTGGTTAGGGTTAGGTTCATCTCCTTCATAGCCTTTTAGGTTTTTGATAGGAAATTTAAATTCTTACCATTTTAATCCCTCCACTTTAATCTTTAAAATTATATATATATAAAAATTTTGAAATCATATCATTAATTTATTAAAATAAATATATAGAAAATAAAATAGAATAAATTTATTGAGACATAAACCTTATATCAAATAAATTATAGATATTCATAATTCATTACATTTATATTATAAGCGGTATAAATTAATTAATATTTAAAAGTTAGGCCCAGAAATTAATTGAATTCTTCCCATAAAATTATGATAATTAGATTTAAATGTCTTGTATTGTAATAAAGCTTTGGAGCATGTCACGAAGTCGAAGAAAGCAACTCTGCTCAAAGCGGAGAGAAACGTCCTATATGCTTATGGAATGGTTTAACATGTTATTTGATTACAAGCAGCATTTTGTAGCTAGTAGCCCATTCGTAAGAACCCTATACAAAATTCCCGATCAAATTATAAGTTAATGTTAAAACTTTCAAGATTGTCTATTCAATCACTCGAGTTTGAGAAGTTTTTAATATCGACCCATTTAAAACTTCTCAAAATATCGAGACTAAATAAGTAGAATCTAAAAAGTTAAACTACCAAACTTATATATTTTTGAACGAAAAAGTAAAATTAGTAATTATGAACTTCGAGAATGGTGGGCAAGGCGGGACACCATCTAGAGCACGATCGGTCAAACTTAAAACTATCAGAGAATTGAACAGCAATGCCTTGAGAGCCAAACTGTTCCGAGTTTGTCAAAAGAAACTCGAGTTGTTCTTTGCTAACAACAATGGTGGCGTTGGGAAGTTTGCACAAAGTTGCAGGCTTGGTAATATCGTCGTCATTATCAATAAGAACGTGAGCGGGAGGCGTAGCAGCCCCGCGCCCAACTTCTAGCACCGAGCTTGTTAGCTTTAGGCCAGCGATCTTCTCAACTGGCACAGCCAAATCGTAGAGTTCTTCATGCAAACACATGAAATCCTTGATCCGTTGGAACGGCGGGAGACGGGGTGAGCTGATGCAATTTCCCATTGTTAGTCGACGTCAATGAATGAGGGCTTTGTCTTGGTTTTGTTGCTGATAATTGAGTTTAGCGTTGCCTTAAGTTTGTTCAACCTGCTAACCAATCACTTAATTAGGAATCATTATGGGATTTTGGTTATTTTTTTTATTTTAAGATGGATTAATTAATCACTTAAATTTTGGTTTAGGACACGTAGATGGGTCCTAATCTATGGGCCCCACACGCATTCAGTTTCCAAAATTTCCACTCTTTTTATTGGTGGAAAATGAAATGGATGCCATATTTAAAATAAATAAGTGCATTTTTTTTTTCTAATTCCACATAGATAATGTGGTTGGTGGAATGATTTGGCAACTATATTCATACAAGTAATTATCTATGAATTCATAATTAAGTTACGTTTTAGGTTAATATATATTAGAGCATTCATACCGGATGAATTAAATAATTCAAACTACCTAACTTAAATGGTAAGGAATTTTTTTTTTTTTTTTTTTTTTTTTTTTTTTTTTTTTTTTTTTTTTNTGAGTTGGTTCAAATTTTCGAAATACTAATAATTTGGTTCGGGTTACAAGTTAGAACAGTTTTGTGCGGGTTACTCAACCATCCCAAAATAAGATTTTCAATCAAACTCTGCCCCATCCAATTAATCAGACTGTTTGGACCACCAATCCAATTAATCTGAAAATTACCTGTAAGTTAAAAGAAATTCAACTCAAACTAGCTAGATCCCTAAGTTAACATATAAAAATTATTTAAATTTTTTAATTTAAAATAGGTTTCTAAAGTTTTAGAATTTAATAATGAGTTAAAAAAAAGAAAAAAGAAAAAATATTGAAAAGCATCTTTGGTTAGACTTACAGGTACGTATGCTTTAATCAAACTTTGTCCGATTGAAATCGAGTTGTTATGTCCTAATCATGTCATGACTAACTACATCACTATTTCTTAAGAATTCTATTTTTTTTTTTTTTTAATTAAAACTTGATTAAGAGAATCTATGATAAAGACAAACTTTATAATTTATAAATGTAATATGAAACAAACCAAATATCCTTCCATTCCATGGCTTTTATTTTTCTGTTCTCACTAGGAACGCTTTTAATTACAACTTTCAACACAAAGAAACAAAAAGGACATGAATTTTCACCACCGTTCATAATTTACCGTCGGGATCACAATTACGAACATGGGTCTCATAGCAGTAGCATTCACAATCACATGATTGAGCATCCTGTTGGATTTTCTGGGTTGTAGTAATCAGAACTCTGCCCCATCGAATATCCCCTCCCGCCGTAGCTGTCGTAAACAGGTCGTCCGACATAGTACGGTGCCGCCGCCGCCGCCGCCGCCGGTACCCCGTAGCCGTTGTATTGGTATTGGTATTGGTAACACGGCCGACCCTCGTAACATGAAGTGCAGCAAACCGAGTACGGCAGCGGTGGGTAGCCTTGAACCGGTTGCGCCACCAGTTTCGGCTTTTCCCCTTCCGCCTTCTTCTCTTCCTTTTTCTCCTCTTTCTTCTTCTCTTCCTTTTTCTCCTCCTTCTTCTCCTCCTTCTTCTCCTCTTTCTTCTTCTCCTCTTTCTTCTCCTCTTTCTTCTTCTCTTCCTTTTTCTCTTCTTTCTTCTCTTCTTTCTTCTTCTCTTCCTTTTTCTCTTCCTTCTTCTCCTCTTTCTTTTTCTCGGGCTCTTTGATCTCGATGCTCTTAATGGATCCATCGCCTTTGCAGCAGATTTTCTTCATGATCTTTTCAGGCGAACAGCAAACCACTTTGATTAGCACCGTCCCTTGTTTGTCATTATAAACCTGATCTCGAATTTCTAACACAAAAAGCGAAAAAACCCATCAAAATAAACTACGGAAAGCTTCAAAATTTAAAACTTTTCTCTTAAATTAAAAACAGGGGAAGAACAGAGAGATTCATACGAGGGAATTTGGAAAGAACTTTCTTGACTTTCTTGTAGCAACGCTCGCATTCAAGGTCAACTTTCAACACCATAAGCACTACCTACAAGAAAAAAAACAGAAGGTTTTTTAGAAGAGGGAATCGAAATCAGTGTGATGGGGAAGAACAGAGTGCGGGGAAGAGGAAGAGGAAGAGGAAGAGGAAGAGGAAGAAGGAACCTTTTCTTCCATGGCGGCGGCTCAAGAGAAGAAGCTCTGATCTGAAACTGAGCTGAAATGATTCCTCTTGGTCAATTGGGAATGGGATGATTAAAAAGGAAGCGAAGCGATCTGGAAACAGAGCATATGGCTGTAAAATAAAAATGATTTGGGGGTTGTGTTTTAATTGGATGTGACCAATCACATTACGCCACGTGGACTTGTGGAGAATTAGGCGTTGAATTTCAGGCCTTCTTTTGACAAAATTGAAGTGTTTTTTCACGTCGTCCACATGTGCTGCCTTTGATTAAAAAATAATCCTTGGTTTAACGATTTTTTTTTTCGAAAAAAACAATATAATAAAAATAAATAAATAAAATCGTCCCTATTTTTATTTAATTTAATAAAACTAAAATAATAAGAGGGACAAAATGGGAAGAGAATCAAAAAATAAAAATCGTCGTTACACCGACGCCACCGACACGACTCGTTATCATGTGCGCAAATATTACACAATGGTGACTCATGACCGGCGGCTGGTTAATTCTGGGAGCTTCCGAAAGGTTGAGGCCAACTTGCTTATCCCTTTCCGCTCGTAATTGGTGACAAGTGCACTCTGTGGGCCCTTCTGCTTTCCACGTCAGCCTAAGGATTTCAATTTCTCTTAATTAATTTTAAATATTGAACATAATAATAATAATAATAATAATAATAATTAATTTGTTCACTACCTTCACCTTTTAATCTAATTAAAATATAGTTTTAAAAAACCCTCCAATATAAGTTAAAAAGTCTCACACGATTCTTATTATAATTAAAGTGGGACAATAAATAATAAATATAATTATCTTTCAATTCGACGTCATACGAAGACGACTAAGAACTGTCCTCTTGTATTCTTGTGGAAACCCAACAATTAATATGAAGTCATCAATATTCCATACAGCTTATACAGCTTGTTAAATTCATTTTTATTTAATTAAAAGTAAATAAAGACGTCAAAAATATTATATTTGATTCGCTTTTTAAAAAGAAATCATCTGTAAAGTGTAACGTAATATTTTAACATTCTTTTCGATTTTACAATGATTCTACTTGCATCATTCCTTATATTTAACCATTTTTACTGTACTTTAGTTATATGAATTATGTTTTTTTTTTTCGAATTTAACCATTTTTTTAAAATAACAGTATATTTGAAAAAAAGCTTATGAAAGTATAAAATTTGCAACATTCTTTTTATTTTAAATGTTTTGATAAATACGACAGTATGGGTTGGGCTGGGCCGTGCCGTACGTGGGCCTTAAAAATTTGAGAATCAAGGTGACGAAACGACAGAGAAAGAGGACAAAACGCAAAACTTGACGGCTGTTTTTTTGGCTTTCAAAAAGCATGACTTTTCATTTCCCTTTTCACCCTTCATTCTTCTTTTCTCGTTCTTTTTACACACAAATCTTTTTTTTTCTTTTTTTTCTTTTTTTTCTTTTTTTTTTTAATTTTTATACTCTTGAATTTAGTATTTATTTGCAAAATTTAATAATAGAAACTTTTTAATAAAAATTTATGTTATATTTCAAGAAATTGAATAAATGAAATGTGATGTTAAAATTGTTGAATGATGGAAGTTCCACATCGACTAATTTAGGGAATGATCATGAGTTTATAAGTGAAGAATACTAACTCCATTGGTACGAGACCTTTTGGAGAAGCTCGGAGCAAAGCCATGAAAGCTCATGCTCAAAATAGACAATATCATAATGTTTTTAAAAGTATAATTAATAGGTATTTAAACTTTAAGCTTATATAGTAGGTAAAATGATTTAGTAACCAAGGTCAACACGTTTTGATGAGTGTGTAGGTGGGTCCCTTGAACGAACCGAACCGGTTGAAAAAAATGGGTCTTGGGCAGGGCGACCCGAGTGGAAGGCATTGGTGTGGGTGGCTTGGGCTTGGAATCAAAAGTGTTGGTGGGTTCCATCTTCTGATCATTATGCAATTCAATCTCTATTCGTAGATGTGGGGAACTTCAACTTCTTTTCTCCGAACCACGTAAATGTTTTGGTGTCTCTTTGTGTAATTCGGTTCATTAGTTCATTGATGTTGTGAGTACATTTGTTTCGCTTTCGGCGCACAAGAAAGATTACTTAATGATTAATTTATACATTAATCTAATTTAATTTTGTGCAAACCTTGATTCTATTCTTAAGCAACCGTTAATCCATCCACTTACCATGAAATTGCTGTGGATCATTTTTATAGCGGTTCTCCAGAATTATCTATTGATCTTAAGCGTAGTAATTATGATGAAAGTAAAGGGCAAAATTGTAATGTTGAGTGAGGTAAAAGGGACATATGGGTAGGCTGCATTAAATTCCTCCACGTCAGATTTGCACGTTACCGACCTTTTAAGCCTCTTACTCCACACCTATAAAATCCACAGTTGAACAGAAACAGAGAAAAAGAAAGAGAGAAGTGAATTTGAAGCCTTCAATTGCAATCCTAAAGCTGATGGGTGAAGTAAGCAAATTTCTCTCATTCCTTTAAGGGCATACACTAATAACCCTTTTTAAAAAACATGTTTTTTTCAACACCTTTTACAGGAAATCAAGAGGAAGGAAGAAGGTGAAGATCAAAAGAAGGAAGAAACTAAACAAGAAAAGGAGGAGCCAACTGAATCATCAGCAGAAGCAGCAGCAGCAACAGAAGAAGAAAAGAAACAAGACAGTAAGAAGAATGAAGAAGAGCCACCCTCTGAGATTGTTCTTAAAGTGGATATGCATTGTGAAGCCTGTGCTAGAAAAGTCGCCCGAGCCCTTAGAGGGTTCCAGGGTTAGTTTTTCTGAAATAATGTGACTGATAGTTTTGTACGGTGTATAAGAGTGTTTTGTTAAATTTTGGTTTTTGAAGGAGTGGAGAATGTGACAACGGATAGCAGAGCAGGGAAGGTGGTGGTGAAAGGGAAAGAGGCAGATCCTTTGAAAGTGTGTGAGAGATTACAGAAGAAAAGTGGGAGAAAAGTGGAGCTAATCTCGCCATTGCCTAAGCTTCCTGAACAACAACCTAAAGAAGATGAGAAACAGCCAAAGGAGGAGAAAAAGGAGGAGGTAAAGTTATCAGTTTTATTGGAAAGGAAACTTTCCCTTTACCCTGCATTATCATCCATTTTAAAATTGAGGGAAAACCCGAGAAGAAAAGCTCAAATATGACAATATTTGCTAGCGGTGGGCTTGGACTGTTACAAATGTTATAAGAGCCAAACACCGGGCGGTATGTCAGTGAGGACGATGAGCCCCCAAGGGGTAGATTGTGAGATCTCACACCGAGAGGGAAACGAAACATTCCTTATAAGGGTGTGGAAACCTTTCCCTATAAAACCATGAGGCTGAGGGCGATATGTAATAGATTAAAACACAGTGGATTTGAGCTTGAGCTGTTACATCTAGGTTCTTCTCTACGTATGCCCTTGTTCTTCTCTGGGTTCATAATTGGGTCCTTTGTTGTTGAGTGATCGAATATAGGATTGAGAATTGGGAAGATGAAATGGAAAGTGAAGCAAAATTTGAAAGTTGGAAAGGAAGAGAAAGAGAGAGCAGTGAATAGGAGTGGTGGTGAGTGGGAGTTGGGAGAACTGACATGAAAACAACAAAACAAAAGAAAAGGCCTGAAAATGGAGACCCCACTCCACCTTACTTCACTCTCACCCCTCTCTGTTTCTGTCTCAGCAGCTCTCTCTTGGTTCCACACACATGCACATTACAGGCCTCTTCCCGTTGCTGTAGCTCTTATTTATGGCCTCCAAAACCCTTTGACCCCACTCCCATACTTAATACCACAGACACATAGCCATCTACTCACGGGTCTTTTTTATCCTACTTTTCTTGTTTTTTCTTTTCACCCATCTGTGGGGACCCGACTTGTTTAAACAAAGACGTAAGGGAAAGAAATTCTTCTAAATTATGTCGGAGATAGAGATGGAGAATATGTTCCTCATCCTAACCTCGACCCATTAGAATTTCCAATAAACATCTAAATCTTGTTGCAGGCCACCCCCCCACCTCCAGCAGTGGTAACAGTGGTACTGCAAGTCCAGATGCATTGTGAGGCTTGTGCTCAAGGTTTAAGGAAGCGGATCAGGAAGATCAAAGGTACAGTTTTTTTCTTTTCTGATACTTTAATGAGAAGAACATGTAAGAAAAAATGGAGGTTGTTTTGGCTGCAGGTGTAGAGTCCGTGGAAACAGAACTGTCCAACAATAGGGTGATCGTAAAAGGGGTTATGGATGCTACGACGCTGGTCAACGAGGTTTCGAAGAGAACCAGAAAGCCAGCGTCCATAGTAGTGAAGGAAGAAGAAAAGAAGGAAGAGGAGAAGAAGGAAGAGGAAAAACCAGCAACTGAAGAGAAACCAGAGGAGAAGAAAGAGACACAGGAAGAAGATGATAAGAAGTTTGATATCAAAAGGTTTGAGCATTGGCCAACCAAACACTACACTGAGTACGCATATTATTACCCTGAACGGATTTTCAGCGATGAGAACCCCAATGGCTGTTCAATAATGTAGTATCTCACTGCACTTCCATTTTGTAGTTTGGCTGAATTTGCCGCTTTGTATCTTCTGAGATACGTGTATCCGTGTTAATGTATGTGATGTTAATGGCTAATGGTAATCTCTCCAATGGTTTCACATTTTCAACTCTATTCTACTAGAACACAACGGTTTAATATTTTGGTATAACAGCTTAATCCCACCGTTAGCAGATATATCCTTTGGGCTTTTCCTTTCGAGTTTTCTCTCAAAGTTTTTAGTATTCGTCTGCTAGAGAAAGGTTTCCACATTCTTATAAAGAATACTTCGTTCTCCTCTCCAACAATTGATGAGAGCCTCATGGGTTCACTAGCAAAAGCTACATGATAGGTAGAATGGGAGTGAAACGAAAGATCCTACGACAATGATGGGAAAAAGGTTGCTAAATGGTTAAAATGCATGTCAGATCAAAAAGAGATGTCATCATGTAAGGTAGAGTCTTGAAGAACGATCCATTCAGACGTCCTGGTTAATTCAGAAGTGTTAAAATGAAATGGCATCAACACCATATAAAGCTACAGTAAGGAAAAATGGGTTTAGATTTTGAATTTCTTTCACACAGGATATGCCTATACTACATTATCTCTGCAACGATTTATAGAGGACAACGGTTACGTACTTTGCTAGAAACCGGTGAGTCATCCCGAGTGCCACGACAGATGGACCGCCCCTTTCCTTCTGCATATAAAGATGATTCAGCATAACATGCTGAGGTCTTGACAAAGGAGGCAAAATCTCATTGTATGGGCAAGGCATGTCAAGCAACGTGGATTTCAAGTGAGGAGGAGCCAATGGTGGCTCCTTCGAAAAATCTTCAGATCCAAGCTGCAAACTGCTGTAACTCGACTCCGGGGATTGAGGAGGTTCGAAGCTAGAAATGCTTTCAATGTCTTCTGGGACGTAGTCCTACAACAGTAAAATCAGCTATGGTAATAGCTTGTCCTACTTCCATTCATAAGCAGTGGTGTGCAAAAAACAGATGTTTTTACCTGCAAGTCCAAGATATTGTAAGCATTGCCGGAATCATCTTGAGCCCAAGGTAAGTCAGGAGCATATCTCCATTGTCCATCAGCAATAAACCTATACTGGTAAACACCAGAAGGCAGTACCTTCACAATCGTGAAGTCCTTCCCAGATCTCTGCAAGGGTATTCTGATCAAGAACAAGACATTAGGTATCAGATGGCGGTCGATTAAGTACGAACCGAACAACAAATCAAGATAAGAGAGCAACAAACTTCATTTTCCAGTTATCCCAAGATCCCTCAACAGCTACTTCCTTGCCTCCATGACTCCACGTTATCATTGTTGGGATTCCTTGTTCAGTGCTAACATCATCAACCCATGAACTGTTATTCATCCAAGACTGGCTTGTGTTGTGCACCTCATCAGGTCTTGGCAGTGGAACAACTGGTACCTGTAAGAAGATAGAACTCGAATCATGGATATCACAGCATATTCCACAGACTAACCTACAGTAATATCAATGATAAGAACTAAAGAACATTGATGTAAACTTTCTAGGCATTCAAAGTGAATCACAAGCTACACAAGTTCAAAGAAAATCAATTTTCTATCAAGATTCCAATGAGAAAATGAAAGAAAGAGGCAATCGATCGAAATTGCACAAACAATTGTAGTAATAATAGCCCTGTAGATTCACCAAATTGTCAATTTATTCATGTTGGACTTAAATCAAACATGTACTGTGCAGGAAAAGTAAGGACACGAAAAGGGCAAGATTCCCCGCAGAAGCTTAGCGGAAAAGGAAACAAAAGGCATTTCCAATTATACAGATATCAATTTCATCGAACCAGAAACGCAAGTAAGGCAAAGTGAAGGGAACTAACTTGAGGAGTGAACATCAATGGAGATGGAATGGCGCGAGGACTACGAGGAGGGGAATGACCCATCAGCTCAGCAGGCGGATCGCCGGTGTGGTAGCCACGGTGGGAATCGGGCGGTGCCGCCAGGCCATCCGGCAGACTCCCCTGACCACCACCACCACCGACTTCCTCATCTTCTTCTTCTTCTTCCGCCCCAGATGGGTTGCCATCCTCATCTTCTCTCCCGTTCACATTCCCCATTAATACGAACAAGGATAAATGGAAAGCAAATTAAAAAAAAAAACAAAACAAAACAAAACAAACCCACTTGTAGAATCGTTTGTGGGGGGACGAAAAAGAAAGAAAATGGGGGGAAAACGATTCTCCACAGAAAAAGAAAGAACAAAATAAAAATCAAGCGATTAGGGACCACATCAAAGAGAAACCCTCGAAAGGCTATGCTTCATAGTTCATGTTACAGAATTGGAAGGAAAATGAAAAGGAGAAAAACTGTGAAACAGAGTGAAGAAAAGATTAATGTTCTGTCCGATGAGTTAGGAAGATCGAATGGTGGCCCAATGATGATGGGGTATAAGGATAACAGGAATCATCTTCACGGCATGGTTGACAAAGTCCTGAATCTGATCCCACGCCTCGCTTCCCCCCCCCCCCCCCCCCCCCCCCCCCCCCCCCCCCCCCCCCCCCCCCCCCCCCCCCCCCCNACTTCCCTCTCAGCGACAGTAATATTTCCCATTTTCCTTCATTTTTCTCATCAAAATTGCATCTTTCTACGTTGGACCCAATCAATTTTCCAGTGTCTTTTGTTTTTTCCCCCCCATAATAATTTTTATTTTTTTGGTGGGGTTTTGGGAATTTACCCTCTTTTGGAATTTGGTTTATGGGAACTGTTTGTAGTTAAATTATTTTTATGGGTCTTTGCAAAAAATAAAGCAAAAAGTTCACAGCTTTTTAAAACCTGAGTTATTAATAGAAAATTGAAAGGACAAACCATGAAATTCAGAGCATAGAGAGAAATCACAATCACAGAGCAATGTGTATTAGAACAACCAACGATCAGACAATACAGCTTACAGTACAAGACAATTTCAGCTGCTGCTAATTCCACACGACACGATGAAGAACGTCAACTATTGATAGAGTGAACGAGGCAAGCGTGGATTGATAAGCACTTCCAAAGGAGTGGCTTTCATATCAACGGCGGCATCATTTGGGCGTTGATACATCAAAGGCAAAATAAGGTGTACCATTTGGAGCCCCCCATACACATTCCGGGGCACGCTCTTCTTCCTCCCCCAAAAGGGATTAGTTCAAATTGTTGACCCTTCCCATCAAAATCTTTGTGGGTTGTCAAAATATCTTGCGTTTAAATTCAACCACATTTTTCTTTTTTTTTCTTTTCTATTTATCTGATCCGTTACAGGACATTATAGACTTATCGATATAAGCTCCCATACAAAACTAATTCATTAAACTCTTTAATTAATCAATTTGTATTCATTAACTATAGGTCTCCAATATAGACCTGTAGTTGCACTCTTATATACTGTATGACAAGTTATGTTCGTTGATATAATCATTACAAGCAACTCAATCATTTACGAGTTGTTCGTAATTACNGGCACGCCTTCCCCCGAAGTTACGGGGCTATTTTGACGAGTTTCTCAGAGAGATTGTCTCGCGCCCCTAAGTATTCTCTACCTACCCACCTGTGTCAGTTTCGTGTATAGGTAAAAGTTCGTCAAAATTAAGGAGAAATTCAAAGTTGGATCATTTTTTAAAAATTCTGAGAAACGCGTGAGTGAGTACAAAAACATGTGCCGTAATTGACCAGTAGGTATTAGGATCGGGTGGCAAGTAATTGTCAACCACCACCTAACCATGGCTCTGTTCGTCTTTTCCTCCATTCCAAAGTTGGTGGTTTTGGACCCTTCGGTGCGGCGGTGCCGGTGAGTTTTTGGAAAAGAAAAACGGATGAAAGTTATAAGAAGAACACAAATTAAGAGGGTCGTCAGAAGAGCAATCCGTCAGTGACCACCATAAGAAGTAATGTCTTGTCAGTGACGAATTTTTGGATCTTAAAATTAATTTTAGAACTAATAAATTTGAGATTTAAATTAAAATAATTTCAAAAAATGTAATTATCTTATACATTCTAATTAAATCTAATTTACTTAATATTGCAATGACGAATGCTTCTTGAGGTTCAAGGAAATGGCTGATTCAGAATCGGAGACGACGATCCCTCGTCCAATCGATATAGGGAGACGGCAGACATTGGATCTCGGAAATGGAAGCGAAATCGTCTACATTACAATGTTCGTGCCCTCCGATCAGGCTTGGACGTGGTTCGATTTCCTCAACCAACACATTCCATGGACCAGGCCGACCATTCGCGTCTCCGGTCGCTCCGTCGTTCAGGTCTTCCCCGTTTTCGATTCTGTTCTCGTTTCTGTTTGTTCTCAAACTAATTAGAACTTGAAGATTTAGTAAATTGGCCCTTGGTTTTGTTGGATGATGTTCCTTGTTTCCCGCCATTCTTAGAATTGGGGATTTACGTTCTTTCTGAAGTTTTCATAAACTTATGCAGCCTAGAGATACTTGCTACGTTGCGATCCCTGGATTGACCGCATCGACTCATATCTAGCATCTTTTCTAGAGAATTATCTTCAAACTCTCCTTCTTCGATCCTATTTTCTTTCCGAAACCTCTTATGTTCGAATCTTTGCCAGGGAGATCTTGTGGAGTACGAAGAACTTCTACATTGTTGAAATACTTTCTTATTAGTTCGAGCTTTAGAATCGTTGAAAGGCTACACTCAACGAGATTGGATGCATTCAGTCCCTAAGCGCCTAAGGGCAGAGGCAACCTGCATCAACCTTTACTTTCAGGCACGTTGTTGTTCATCAATTTTGAAGTTTATCATATGAATATCTTTCATTTTCTGGTTGTTCATGGTTCGGATAATATGAAGTGAGAAATTAAAAAATTAGTCATGAAAAGCGAACTTTATATCTGACCCGGCACATTTCAAGGTACATCGTAGATATGTTTCTTAACTGCTCTAGTGGTTAATTTCTACAAGCCTTTGGATTTACCATCATGAAACTGGGTCTGTCCATATAGAGATACAGTGTAAGGATCAGTAAAACCAGATCTTCCTTTCCACCATCTCTCCAAGGAAGGAATATGCACCATTAATGAAAGAAATTCATCACTACATTATTTCGAGTTCAATCAATGTATCAGAAAGCCCACTGCCATACTTCCGTAACTCAGATTCAATAGTTTTAGCCGCCCCTTTGCTTTTTGACACAGGCACTTGAAGATTCACATGGAAAGATCCTTTCCTAATTGGCTCAACAGCTTCAGTCATCAAGGATTGCTGCTTGATGTAGTTGTATAGCTGTTGATGAAATGGCTGGTCCAAGGAATAGCAATTTTGGCCTCCTTGATGAGCCGATGATGATCGGGACGACAATGAGCTCTCTCTTTTGCAGAAATGTGGAAGAGATGAATAATCCATTATCTACAACAAACAGAGAATCCCATTATTTGATTATTGTATGTATTCTCCCCACTTGCATTTAACATTACTTTTCCCACTCTTAATTTTCTATCGCATATATACCTTGCTTTATACACTCGGTATGACATACTATTCGACTATATTTGTAATAATTCAAGCCCACCACTAACAGATATTGTCCGCTTTGGCTCGTTACGTATCACCATCAACCTCACGGTTCTAAAAACCTTGAGGAGAAGCCCAAAAAGGCTCCAAAGAAGACTATCTGCTAGCGGTGGATTTGGGCTGTTACAATATTCTAGCTTCCATCATCAAACTCTTTTATATTAAACAAAAACATGTGGTGGTCCATTTCATTGACATTCTTTAAATAATGCAGGGCTTACCTTCAGCAGCTCATCTCTCCCACAACCTGGTAACACCTGAATTTTTCTCTTTGTCCTTTCATGTAACAGAGGCTTGACAACCTGCAGAGTATCAAAAGGATTATATGACTTTACACATCAGAAAAGTGTTCAACCAAAGATCAATCTCTTCAATGGTTTACCTTCCAACAGGATGAAAAAACGTAAGGTGCATTTACAATATAGTAAGCAGTCGTCCTTTCAGGGTAGTTCAGATCATCAATGGTTGATAAAATTGTCAATAACTGCAGGAACATAAACAGGAGCGCGGTTGAATGAACGAACGAACGACGTAGAGATTCGTCGTAAATTGCATATTTAAGGTATCAAAACACATCATAAAGTCTTCTTTCCAGTTTGCTGTAGTTTTGTTTATTATGGAGAATATGTCCTTCACCATTATGGTCTTGCTTTAAAATAATGGTCAGAAAGAAATTCCTCTAAACAATGCTTCGAATCTTTTCTTTTCCTCAAAATTGTGGGGCTGGGATTCAAACCGACAAGAATCCTCCAATTCAAGGAAAGAAAATAACTTCGTGATCTTATCGTGTGGATTTGTCGTTAATTTGGAAAAATTAGAACCACAAGAAATGGAATCAGATTTACATGGAGATATTTCACCTGTACTGGCAAATATTGGAGAAAATTGCAGGAAAAGAGAGTACCTTTACATTGCCAAGGGCTGATAGCTTCAGACCAGTCATATCTAAGATCTTCACGCAGGTGGTGATAGACCGTCCATACTTTTTTGATGCCGAAGGCTACAGCAAAAAGCGTACGTGTTAATGATACTGAATAAAGGAGGTTCGATTGAATTCCAGAATTTGGTAACTCACCAGAACAACACGATCCCGATACTCGTTGATTTGTATGTGTGACTGCACGTAGTCGTTCACCTGTGTGCAGATCAAATTTCTCACTGATTTTTGAAGTACAGATTTTCAAATTCACAAAAAGGGTCAATTATTCATATGGAATATTGACAAACTGAACCTGAATACTTACATTTGCTTTGTCTAATGTGCTAAGCCCAACGCCGATGGCAAATACAGGAAGGCCCTGACGTGAAACAGAACAAGATTCAGGTCAGCATATGATCATCTTATTAGAACAAGGCAGTCTAGAATGATAGGGAAATGTTTGTGTGAAATCATAGGTCGGTTGGGAGGAGAACAAAACATTTTTTATAAGGGTGTGGAAACCTCTACCTATCAGACTCGTTTTAAAAACCTTGAGGGAAAGCCCAAGCAAGACAATATTTGCTAGCGATGAGCTTGAACTATTATAAATGGTATCAAAACCAGATACTGGATTATATGCCAGCAAGGACGCTGGGCCTCGAAGTGGGGTGGATTGTGAAATCCCACCGGAGAATAAAACATATTTTATAAGGGTGTGGAAACCTCTCTCTAGTAGACGCGTTTTAAAATTCTTGAGGGAAAGAAGACAATATCTGCTAACGGTGGGTTTGATCCGTTACAGTTTGATTCATTGATTCAAAATATGATTGCTGGTTAATTGAGATAGACATTGATGAACAAAATCAGACCTCTTTTGAGTAACCCGAAAGTCCCACAAGCTGTGAATCTCTCACTGCTCTGTAGACATCAGCAGGAAATATTGGCTTCTGCAGACAATAAAATGATATCAACAAAAAGAATTGAGGGCCATCGCAGTGAATGAACAGTTCAAACATTTACCCTTAATATCTTGTCAATCTCATTTTCCACCCTCCATTTTAAGCAGTCCACCAGCTGAACACCAGAGGGGCTATCTTAGTAATAATGCATATGACAGTTTGATGTTTACAGAAGTTGAACAAAAACATGTTTCTAACCATTTTATGGGCTTTGCTGACATCGTATTCACGTGCCTTTAGGAAACGCTCCAGCGTTTCCGTCAAGAATCCTTGATGAAGATTCTGCAAATAAATCATTCGATGTCATTTACATGAACTAACTGCATTTTGATCTCTTAGAACTTGTTATCAGAAACAGGAGATGGCAAACCTGAAAGGATTTCTTCAATGGCTGATCAACTGCAGTGTCCCAAATAAAAAAAGAACAAAGATCAAATGAGAATTAGCGAATGAAATTGAAGCAAGAAAACAGAGTTGATGAACTGACCTTGATCCATCAAAGCTTTGAGTTTCTTGATCGCTTCCTGAGAATTGATACCCATTTCTGTTTGCAGAACTCAAAACTCAAGTACGAGAATGACGATGCTTGAATGCGACAGTCAGTGTTAGAAGAAGGGTCCGGACAAGAAAGGGAACCTAAGATCTTGCAAGTCACAATCTTTGGGGGCCAAGGTGGTGTTTAAATACTAAAGGGGTCGCACACCGACTCAACGCTTCTCCATGACTCTGTCCATCTCAAATGCTGTGGAACTGACGCAAAAGTGAGTGTCTTTTGCCTGGACTGGGAAAAGTAAAAAAGGTATGTCGGAATCTCAAATAACCCATAAAAAAATGAACCGAAGAAGAGGAAAAAGAAGGCAACATTCTGAATGGGTTCTTCGTGTTTGTTTCCAGTTTTCCCTTTCGTTTTCTTTTTTCAAGATTCTCCACTAATAAATATAGACCACAAACATTCAATCCTGGTCGTCCAACTGGTCGTTACATAAACCCTTTACCATTTGATTCCCAAACCCTGTTGCCAGTTAACTTTCATCAAAACAAAATGCCAATTCCCTTAATTGTTGGATCCTTAAGTCTGGAAAATTGATTGCTTTTGTTGAAAAATGAGTTCTTTGTGATTCTTGGATTCTCTGAGTTAATTAGGGACGTTGATTCGTGAATAATTTGTGCTTCACCTGTATTCGGGTAATGACTTCTTTGTATGTAAGTTTTGTTCGGTAGACTTTGAGACCTTTTTTAGCTCACGGTGGACCTCATAGTTTCAAGTAAGCAAAACCTTTGAGTTTCGCTATCAAACCATAATATTCTTTATAGACACTTTTATCATGTCTAGAAATCATATGCCGACACGTTTTTGCCAACCAAAAGATAGATAGAGACTACTTCAACATCTCCTATCAACCGTTTAGCCATTTTTTTCAATACCCTTTCAAAAAATGCACTGACGTTCGAGGTTCGAGGTTCGAAGATCTAAACAAGCAAAAAAAAAAAAAAAAAAAAAAAAAGTGCACATTACTTACGAAAAGGTGAACTAAGCTAATATACACAAAATATCTTTTACTTTTGAGCTCTATAAATCAAGAACGTATTTATGTTACGAACGTATTTCTGTTATGGGGTATGCTTCGAAGTGATTTTAAAATGTTTAAACCTGACTTTTACCTTATTCAAAATTATTTCAAAATATATTTTTAATTATTTAAAATAAAATTTACTGTGAGAATAATTTTGACCCTTTCAAAATCATTTTTAAATATCAATTTTTTATTATTATTTTATTGTATCATAGCAAAACAATGGGCAAACATGTAATAACTTAGATTTTTTCCTTTTTTTGTTAATAATATTTTATTATCTCTTACAATATTATATAAACTAATTTGTAAAGAGATATAATGATGATATTTAATATAGTTTCCTTTAAAGGCACTTTACTATAAATAAAAACAAACGAATTCACATATTCCATTTTCTTATGCCAAACATTAAAATAACAAAATAATAATAAATAAATAAAACTTAAAAAGTTATAGCTTTTAAAATTGAAATGTTCTTTTTACGACAAAGAAATAAAAAAATAATACAAATATGCAATAAAAAAAAATGCAATATTTAGACCTACAAAAGTAGACCGAACCGAAAGGTTCCTCTAAAGCTATATACATAACCAAGTGGTTTAGGTACACAAACACTTTTGAAAGGATTGGTAAATGAGGCCTATGAATCTCATCCATTTTTTTATAAACCCGATTAAGGGAATAATTCAATCGCTTCATATTTATAATTTTCCTTTTAATACAAAGAAATAAAAAAATAAATTAAAATTAATATATGTCAATTGGCTACATATACGTATTAAAATAAGCCAATAATTTGTTATTCCATACACAGTATTCAATAGTTGACATAAAATGAGAATATAATGGATACATCTTTTTACAATTTGTTCGTGTTATAATCTCTCTGAGCTTTCTATTTATTTATTATTATTTTTTTTTTATGAAATACATTCGTTAATAATTAAAAAAGAGTTATTCCAATATGAATTACTAAAATATTGAAATAAGATAAGATTAATAAATTTGTAAATTATTATGAATTAAATTGTCAAATATTTAGGGAAAAATAATTCAAAATTTAATTCTTTTATATATTGGGCCGGTTCAAACGATTCCTTTCCAGTTGGGCTTCACGAAAGGCCCACTTAATGGGCCGGTAGTTTCAGAATGGGCTTTTACAAATATCTTTTTTGGGCCAAGCGTATATTGTTCAACATTTTAATTTGGACCCTATTATTTAAAAAATTACAATTTAAAAATATTAATACAAAAAAGAACTTAAATTAAAGAATAATAAAGGATATATATATTAAACATTAAATCATTACATTGACTTAAAAAATATCGAAATATTAAAAACGGCAATTATTCGGATATTCCAATGGTATTGTATTTTCAAACAAGATATTAACGGTTTCATCTCACTAACAATAAACTTATTTTATTTANTTGGCACCATGTCAACTTTGACACCCACCTACACCTATGTATTCCATATATTTCCTTTTAGCTTATAAATTTTGGTACGCCACCTTATAATTAATATATATATAAAAAAAAAAACTATTTTCTAAATTATTTATTAAAAAAAAAAAAAACATTACCATATATTTTGTTTAATTAAAATGTCTTTTTCCAAGAAATAAATTAGTCTCTAAAATTTTAAATTAAAAAAATTAAATTCAAATAGCTACAGATAAAATCATTTAAATATTAAATTCAAATAACTCTTATTATTTATATTATATATAGCCATAATTCTAATACTTATTTTTCATTGTGAACAATAAAAACGATAAAAATCAGTAGTTTATTCGTAATAATTTTTTATCTGTGTTAATCTTCATTTACGGGGCTAAATTTAATTTTTGTCGTATTAAAATATAATTTTAGTAATTTTTTGACGTATTAGTTATAGTTTAGAGTCTGCCATTAAAAATATTATTTTGGTTGATTATATTGGTAACTATTTGTGCGATGTTTTAATCAATTAAATTATATTTAAAATATTTAACTTGGATCTGTCTCGAACTCGTGAATTCAAATTCTCGAGATTCGTTGCTCTAAAAGAAATTAATTCGAATATTTTTAATTATTTTAGTTTAATGATTATATAGGATGAAGATATTAAGTTGAATAATATAATATAGGTGGAGGGGACCGTACCGAAAAAGTCAAAGCAAAGAAATTAACCGAACTCCTCATTTATATTTAAACATTGCTCGAAGCAGTTGGAAAACTGCAACAAACAGCGGAAACTGCTTTCTTCTTCCCCAAATCAATCAAACCACAATACCTAGTTTTCATCTGCCATGTCGGCGTTGCCATCTCCGGCGGAGGCCGGTAATATTCACGGCGATGATGGGTTCGGAAGCGAGTTCAGGACTTACAGGTACAGCAGCAGCACAAGCGAGATAGAGGAAGAGGATTCAGCTCAGACATTTGAAATCAAAAGGCAAACGGTATCGGCGGCGGCGGCGGCGGGGGCAGGGTTGGAGAGCATTAGGGAAGATTACAGCCGTGGGTGTTCGTTCTCGTCGGATGCTCTGAAATGGGAGGATTGTGTTTATGTTGGAGTGGGGAAAAGCGATTCTAGTAATGAAGCGCTTCAGTGGACTCTCAAGAACGCCATTACAAGCTCTACCACTGTTGTCTATCTCTTACATGTCTTCCCTGAGACACGTTACATTCCCAGCCCATGTAATTTCTCAGCTCTACCACTGTTGTCTATCTCTTACATGTCTTCCCTGAGACACGTTACATTCCCAGCCCATGTAATTTCTCAGCTCTCATGTTTTTTTTTTATAGCTTTCTCTGTCGAGGATGGTTGTTGGGAGTAAGTCCATGTTGACTAATTTAGGGGATAATCATTGGTTTATAAGTGAGGAATACTATTGTTGGGAAGACCAAAGCAAAGCCACGAGAGCTTATGCTCAAAGAAGACAATATCATATCATTGTGGAGAGTCGTAATTCCTAACATTGTCTCCTTTAATGTGTGTTGTGTGTGTTGTTTCTGTGATGACAGTGGGAAAGATTCCAGTTAATCAGGTGAGTAAACAACAAGTGGCTATCCATGTAGCTCAAGAAGAAAGCAAAAGGAAGGATTTTCTTCAGAATTTCATTGATTCTTGTTCATTGGCTAAGGTACACAACAGAAAAGAATGCCCCCTTTTTGCTAATCTAATGAATATGTGCCTTACACTTCTGAATGGAACAGGTTAAGGCAGACACTGTGCTGATTGAGAGTGACATGGTAGCAAGGGCCATTTTGGATGTTATACCAATTCTCAACATAAGGAAGCTAGTCCTTGGAGCCAACAAATCCAGGTACATTTGCAAAAACTCATCCATTACGTTAGGAATCACGAACCTCCACACTAGTATAATATTGTCCACTTTAAAACCATCAGGAAGTTGAGATCTCGAGGGGGAAGTGGAATCGCTAACGAGATACTTCAGAAAGCTCCTGAATTTTGTGAGGTTAAGGTTGTTTGTGAAGGGAAAGAAACAAGCCAACTGGGTGGATTGCCCTCTCCTATCTCTTCGCCTCGCTACCAAGATGATAGCTCCAAGGATAATGATCCTAATTCCACCATTACTGTAGCTGAAGAACAACGAAACAGTTCAGTTTCTTGCATGTGTTTTAAAACTAAGTTTGTATGAGGAACATGAACATCGATTACCTTAGCAGCTTTCTTGTCTTGTCCCTAAAGGATCAAAGTTTGTGTTTTGATTTTTGTGTAAATGAACTTTTATGGGAAGAGTCAAAATAATCCATTCATTACTTGATGAGCAACATTAATTTGAAACTGTCAACAGACAAGAACAGACTTGCAGTTCTTCATGATCTATCAATATGATTCCTCCTCATTCCTCCTCATTCTGCCATACACTGAATGTTTCTCCCTAAAAGAAATCGAACTCGAGATAGTTATCGGATGCTTTTTTATCTGCTGCAGCAGCTGCAATAGCAACGGCCTTTAAACTGGTCGATGCCACTGTGTGTGCGTGTGCGTGTGCGTGTGGTATTCTCTCAATCTCAACCGGCTTTGGGATTTCAGGAGGAGTAGCACAACGTATTAATGCCCAGTTCACACCTTCAAAAAAAGGATGCTGCTTGATCTCAGTTGCTCCACGTTCATTACCCAATCTTTGTTCTGGTTTCTTTACTAGCAATCCTCTTATGAGATCCTTTGCAGCAAAACTCACAACTGGTGCATCAGGAAACCGAAGTGGCTGACCGACAATGTTGAACAACGTAGCTCGATTTCCAGACCCCTTAAAAGGAGTTTTACCAAATAGTAGCTCATATAGAAAAATACCAAAAGTCCACCAATCCACAGCACTTCCATGGCCTTCCCCCTTGATGATCTCAGGTGCCAAGTACTCATGAGTACCAACGAAAGACATGGATCGAGCATCAGTTGGCTCTGCAATGAGCTCTGGCAATGGACTGACCTGATTCCCCATTTCAATTTTTGGTTTCCGATCCTTCTTCAACTTACTCGAAAAGAGGCGAGGTGCGAAGCAGGTCGTAGGAACCACACAAGATGGTTGGATGCAGGATGGCTCAATGCAAGCAGGCTGCACGCAGTAGCCTGTGTTCTTTCTTAAAGCCTCAGACTCTGCAGAGAGGTTTTTAACAAGAGTTGGACTAACAGCACAACGGAGAGATAGATCAAAATCTGAAAGCATTATGTGTCCATCTTCCCTCACGAGAATATTCTCTGGCTTAAGATCACGGTACACAATCCCAAGCATGTGCAGATACTCCAGTGCAAGAAGAACCTCTGCTACATAGAATCTGCATTATCAAACATACACAAAAAAATCAGTATCATTGTCAACATATATATGCAAATATGGCTAAATCAGAGACAGCACATGTTAGTTCAACATACTTCACTGCATGCTCAGGAAAATGCTTCCCTGGTTGCCTCTGTCTTAGAGTGTGCAAGTCTCCTCCAAGGCAGAACTCCATCACCAAGCATGAGAATTTCTCTGTCTCAAAGTGAGTGTATAATGTTGGAAGGAAAGGGTGATCAAGGGATTGAAGTATTTCTCTTTCGGTTTGCGCCCGAAGCGATTTTTTACGACTGGCTAAAGTATTTTTATCCATAACCTTCATTGCAAAATGACATTTTGTTCCTCTTAACTCAGAGAGATAGACACTCCCAATATCCCCACAACCCAACTTCTTCAAAAGTCTAAAATGGCTTAATCCCATCGCCCCATCTTTGGCACGAACAACTTGAATGGCCTCCCATTTCAAATCATTTGCTTTATGAGGTTTACTGATACTACTACTAAAACTACTGCAAGAGCTCTCCTCACTTATATCACTGCTCGTGCTCCCTCTACATATACTGCTCTTTACACTCCCGTATTCTGATGTTTTCTTCTCTTGATCTACTGAGCTTCTAGCTTCATTGTGAGGGGAATCTACTTCAGTTGATGTTTGTTTCCCATTAGCCATTGCACCATTGGCTGTTTTTTGTGGCGGATTTGAGGAAGCTTTGGGACCAGCAATTGAGGCCATAAGGCTACGAAACAATCTTAGAACCAATCAAAGTGAAAGGGTCCATTCCTCAGCAGCTGTTCTTCGGACCAATCTATCTTCCATCACCAGCCCATCCGAAATCTCCTTCCAGCCCACCAAAAGCAACGATTGATCTATGAAAAATCATGAAAAATGAATTAAATGAAGCGGATGCGTTACGAAATAGATGAAATGACCACGAAATAGACAATTGCAATGCAGTAAGTTCCTGGGTACAATTTCAACTAGTCTAAACTGAAACAAAATTACAAAACGAACTCTAAAAACATGATGGACGACTAATATGAACATAAAAGAGGCAAAAAGGCAGATCTTTCTCACAGAACCACAGTTTTCAGAGAAATCCCATCACAGATCCAAAGCAAGGTCGCGACCCAGATGCGAGAAACAGAACCAGAAGATAAGGCAATGCAAAAAGGAACCAAAAGGGAAGAGAAGCCGAAAAGTATACCAAAAAACAAATAATAATAACAGGGGACTGGAATTGAGCGCCTTTGCTTTTCTCGGCAGCGTAAAAGGAGTGCTGAAGAAAGATGTCTCCGAATAGCTCAGTCCTGGGCGATACGAGAGTGAGTGAGTGAGTGAGAGAGTAACAAAAATGGATTTAGCTGTGGTTCTAGTGGATTATAAGGAGAGGTGGAGATAGGGTGAGCGGTCAAACAATTCTTCCGAGGTCCCGCACTGTCTATCACGCCTTTATACAATACAAAATCCTTCATTTTCAAGTTCACTAACAGAGTACTTTCTCTTTCCTTTCACTCCCCATGTAACCATTTTTCCACCATTAAAAAACTCACATAATTTTTATCGTCTGGTTGATATATTTAAACAAACCCACTTGAAAAAATGGTATTTTTCAGCTGGAATTAAATCAAAGGAATCACTTCAGGTAGGAGATGAAGTATATTTCTCCATAAAATATAGATTTGGGAAACTTACTTTTGTTGATTTCTCGAATTTATTCATCATGATTTCAACAAAGAGTAGTTGTTTGCCTCCAAAACCAAGTCGGGCTGCGTTGGAAAACTCTGATTTGACTCAGAAAATGAGGGCATTAGTCCAAAATTCCTGCAAGCTTTTCCCCTTGTGCCTGCTTACAGGGGCAAATTGCATAATCGGAATTGTACAATCATAATTAGTCTAACAACATTAATTAATTCAAAAAACATGCTTCCCTCTTTATTTAAGGTAATATAATTATGCATGTCCCTGTCAACATTATTGGACTGGTTTTGATGAATTCTCACTCGAATTTTAGGCAGAAATATATTTATTAATGTAAAGTGGGAAAGCATTAAAATGGTTTATATACTTTCAATCTAATCATGTAACACAGCTAAAAAGGGACAACATATCAACTTTTGATGCCCACTTCCGTTTGTTTCTTCTTGGTCGTGGACAGCGTTACCGATTCAAGTCACATTTCAGTCCCACTGAAAATCACATTGGACGCAAAAAGGAAAACTTATTAGTGGGGTTTGACTTCACCTGACCAAGTTCTAATCTTCATCTTAACTAAAGCTTCCGTACTTTGGCAATGGAACAACTTCTCTCTTGGCAGTTTCCTTTCATGAGCATAGTTTTCAATTGAGCTAAATTGAAGAAAAATAAAGGTTAATTGTAACGACTCAGATCCACCGCTAGCAGATATTGTTCTATTTGGGCTTTCTCTTCAGAGCTTCCCCTCAAGGCAAATATTGTTCTCTTTGGGCTTTTCCTTTCGAGCTTCCCCTCAAGGCTTTAAAACGCGTCTACTAGGGGAAGGTTTCCACACACTTATAAACCAGGGCTTTAAAACGCGTCTACTAGGGGAAGGTTTCCACACACTTATAAATGGTGGTTTGTTCTCCTCTCCAACCAATGTGGGACATCACAATCCACCCCCTTCGAGGCCCAGCGTCCTCGTTGACACTCTTTCGTTCCTTCAATCGATGTGGGACCACCCCAAATCCACCCCTTTGGGGCCTAGCATCCTTACTAGCACACCGCCTCGTGTCTACTCCCTTTCGAGGAACAACGAGAAGGCTGACACATCGTCCGGAACCTAGCTCTAATACCATTTGTAACAACTCAGATCCAAAGAATGTGAGACATCACACTGATCTTAATTCAATAATTCTTACCTGGTAACTTATATTTTTAATACCTACTGGAAGTGTCTTCTGAACTCTACATAATGAGTCCCAGTGGCTTTGAACCAATCAAATCGAAAGCTTTGGCATCCGACTGCTTATGCACTCCTTTCTTCGTATCTGTGCCAATTTATTACAAAATGAACATTGTTTTTAGCAATTGGAATTCAAATTCACATATAATTAAACAAAGTTATAAGAATCACACAGCTCCATGCTTAGAGGTGCGAGCTGTTCAGCCTGTCCCACGTGCTTACCCTGGTTAATAAAGAAATTGAATCTATGTTTTAAAAAATGGCAATGGAATAATGCTTTCACCTCTTTGGATATGCTCAAAGGCTACACTACCCGAAGGGTTATTAAAATTTGAAAGAGGGGGCAATGGCGGGCTGTGACTTATATTTCTTTTGTTTGTATTGTTTAGTTTAATATTAACTATTATGGTTTCATCAGAATGATATTCTATTAATACACTTTTCACTTCTGAATTCTGACCAATAATAATTATAACTATTGTTATTAATTTGTGCAAATAAATGCACTCATCATGTTCATGTTCAAATAAATAAAGGATAGAATTTCAGTTTCACCTTTAAATATATGCTTCTATCCAATTGGATCAAACTTTAGAAAGCTTTTGCATTACAAAATGAAGTGGGCATCTTTTGTTGGAAAGGAAGTAATAAGAAATGGAGGCTAAAGGTAGTGGGACAGCCATATGAATCAAAAGAGCTTAAAGCTTTTAAATGTATTTCATAGGTTAAGGAAAAGGCTATAAAATTACTTACACATGTTTGGGTTGCTTGAGCCCTTACGTTCACGGGCTCCACTCATAAGCCCACCCTGAAGCCTTTCATCTACTTCTTTTGCACCATCAACCTATCCTGGGAATGCACAAGCGGAGGCCAATCAGCTCCAAACTCGCTTCATTAAAAGGGGATTTGACCAAGTTTTGTATGTTTGTATTGCTTTTCTCGACTTGTATTCAAAATTGGGTTTTGAAAAAGCAGCTCGACATTTGTTTAGTACGAGGAAAGATGTAACGAAAGTCTATGAAGATTACTCATCAAAACCAATGGAGACCCAGAATTGTTTTCATCCAAAGTTGGTAAGAATGAAGATTGTATAATTGTATCGTACCTTGAAATTGTATTTGAGGAGAGTACTGGATCGCCAAAACCCATGAAATCCAGCTAGCTGCAGCTCTTTAAGGATTCCTTCGTTGCCTTGAAGGGTTAAAAATGTGAGGTGTAAAGAGATTACTCACTAAAACCAATGCAGACCCAAGATTATTTATATGCAAAATTTAGTAAGAATGATGAACACATGAAGAAAATCATTAAAAACGTGTATAGTTGTATCATACCTTGAAGTTGCGAGAGGAAGATATATGCTGTTAGTCTCGACAGTTCTCAACTTACTGGATCACCAAGAACCATGGATCACGCTAGCTGAGCTTTCTATGATTCCTTCTTCGCCTTGAACGGTTAAAAAGTTTGACGTAGAAGGAGTGTTGAGGATTGTGGGGGTAATCCTACGTTCGCTAATTTAGGGAATAATAAACACATCTCCATTGGTACAATACTTTTTGAAAGTCCAAAGCAAAACCATGCTCTTTAATTTAGCTATGTTAATAGAATCCTTGTGTCGAACAAAACACCGAAAGAAGAATGGGACAATTTTTCTTATTGGGGGCCAGAGTCCTTGCTGTCACACTGTCCGATACGTAGGTATCCGATATCAACTCTAACAGCCCAAAACAACCATTAGCAGATATTATCCGTTTTGACCCATTACGTATCAGCATCAGCACAATTTTCGTTAAGATCAAGTTCATTGGATGATTTTGGTATTAACAAAGAAATAAATATAGAATTTTCATATCTAGGATTTAGTGAAAGAATGTTGAATACAATTAAAAAAATATTAATAGACCAAAAACTATTCACTCAACCAGCAAAAATATGGTCATGGCCCCAATAATCCCAACAAGTCAGACACCTTGGCTGTGTAGTAATCTGGTTGAATATCATTGGAAGGGTCTTGAAGACTGGATTGAGTAGTCACCCCTGCCATAGTTGTGATACTCATCAATTAGCTCCATTGACAAAGAATGGGACAGAAATTCAGATTCCAAACCTGAAAAAACAAGAAGCGTTTTGCAGCCTGTGCTATTGCCAAATAGAATGTCTGTGTCCAGTCTATCACCCACCATACACATTTTAGAGCAACCAAACTCAAATCTGAAAACCAAAACAGTCAATGGATCGATCACATATAATCATATTTCCTAAGTTATTTAGCTTAAAATCGAATCGATCGGACAATCGAGTCGTGGACTATCGTTATCACAAACCGGTTACACTAATTGAGATTTAGGGTATTGATTTGTCCTCTTTGGACTTGTCCTTCAAGGGCTTCCCTTAAAGGTTTTAAAACGCGTCTACTGGAGAGAGTTTTCTACACCTTTATAAGGAATGTTTCATTCACTTCTTCGACCGATGTGGGTCATAATCTACCCCCTTGGAGCCAGCGTCCTCGCTGGCACACTGTCCGGTGTCTACTCTGATACTATTTGTAACAGCTTAAGTCCACCGCTAATAGATATTGTCCGTTTTGGTCCATTACGTATCGCCTCGGCCTCACGATTTTTTAACTTTCTAATGGGAAGAAGTTACCACGTCCTTATAAAAAATGCTAACCGACTGACATCACATGACAAGACACAGTTTATATTTCCTTACTTTTTCAATAAACAGTCCATCATGAATGTTGATGGTTTACCAACCACAATGGGCTCCCTTTCGCATGATCCACAAACTGCAGCGACCATGCAACCAGCACCTAAAGCAAGAAATTAATAAAGTACATGAGCCAACCAATGTGAAATAGCACTTCTTCAATCAAGTTCTTGACAGAAATGAACCAGGGGTTGCTTGTGATTCAGTAAAATGCCCCACTGCATCACGATTAGTAGCAATAAACAGGCATCCCGGGTTCTCACGAATGCAAAGCGTAGCGTACCTGATGATGCCATTTATGTGAAACTGATAGCAAAAAGGAAGAAACTGCAGTAATTAATAATTGAGTGCATATTGAAGCCAACAAGAAGAAGATAAGAAGTTTCTTACTGAAGCTTGTAATAATTAATACACCGATCTAATCCAACCACAACTGCTCCAACCTGTTCAATCACAATGGCAGATAAAATCATGTGTAGAAAGTAGAAGCAAGAGCTCGTTAAAGTATGGCCAATATGTCATGTTACACTCTTGTCCTGCTCAATTGGGCAGTCTAGATAAACATCTGCAGTCTTTTTGGCATCTTCCTGCACAAACATAGACCACGTATGAGGTAAGCTACAGCGCCCATTGAGCATTACTCAGAAAGACCCACATAACGTTATCTACTTACAGGACCACCAAGACCTGTGAATCCTGCTAGCTGAAGCTCTTCTACGATACCTTCTTCGCCCATCACATAAACCTGCACAGAAAAACAAAGAGAGCTGAGGGTATGTAGCGGTTTAAAAGTGTTTTTCAGAGTACAGATTAAATGTGATTTGAGCATGACAAAGGTGATTTTAGTCCTACTAAAATCACTCCAAATATGTCTTAAAACTAATTGACCACGAACGAGACACATAAAACGTGACAGCAGCTACTCCTACGACACTCGGGCTTCCTTTTGTCGCATACTCAAAGGGTTGAAGGGAGATGGTAAACTATTTGGAAGGCCAACTTGATCCTCTTCCTCATAAATCCCATCCCAGGTGAGGGAACCATAAGAAATTCGCCGACTTCAACTATGGTGAGGTCCCATATCGATCCTTTCTTAATAGGGTGTAGAAACCTCTCTCTAGTAGACGCATTTTAAAACCGTGAGATTAACGACGATACGTAACGAGGCAAAGCAGACAATATCTACTAGTGATGAGCTTGGATTGATATAACTACCCTCTATGTACAATCCATATTAGATTTTACCAACTGCCCCTCAAAACTCGAGAGGGAATAAGAAATCTCGAAGGATTGAAATCATGCATTGGTGAAATGAATTCATTAAACATGATCAATAAGACTTCTCTCGAACACAATTTTAGCTATTGCAATCAAATCAACAAATAAGGAATACAGAGTTTGACAAGTTTGAAACAAAAAGTTTTCCACCCACCAACAGCTTTAAGACATCATTCTTTTTGGATAAATAATACAAGACAAACCTTCTTTTCAGGAGAGAAATTATTGACTTTCAAGAACATGGCAGCTGCAAAAGAGGAAGAAAGTATTTCATCCTACAAAAGAAGCCATGGCGACAACAGTTTAGCTAAGAAAAGTCGTTTCGTCTGAAGTTCTAATAGACGAAACTGACCTCTGAAACAGAGATTCCAAGAGATTGGAACTTCTTTACATATTGCCTCCTTGATTTCGACGAGTTATTGGTGACAAAAACCAATTTCTTCCCCTACAAATGGACGACGGTTGTAATCGGAAACAAGAATTCATGGCTCTGATAACAATAAGATCATGAAAGTGTACCTTAGACCTAAGCATTTCAAGCGTATCAGCGACGCCATCAATCAGCTTATTGGCCTTCCATATAACACCTAACCCATAAAGAAACGTGAAATCGAGGAAACATTCAACGATGAAGGACCAGAAATCGAAAATGGCGAAAAGGGAAACGGAGAATACCGTCACAGTCGAAGAGAAAGGCCTCGACGGAATCGATCAGATCGTGAGCATTGCCGGAGGAAAGCAACTGGGGTTCGGAGGTTCGTTTGACTGAGCTCATACTTCCCGCCGGATAATAGGCTCCGGACAGCGGACGAAAGAATAAGAGAAATTGTTAATCCTAATCTGAAAAGATTTGTTAACGTAATTAACTGTATTTTGGGGAAAAAGAATTGTAACCGTTGCTTACGTCACCCGCATAAGTGAAATTTAATATTTTTTGGTTTGAAACTTTGACCTTGACCATCATGAATCGGTCGAAGTGGATCATATCTACTAGCCGTGGGATTTGACTCTTACAAATATTATTAAATTCAGTAACCGGATAGTGCGAGGCACTAGTAGAAATATGGCTAGACCCCCTCTCAATAGTAGACTAAACCGTGAGGCTGATTAGACCTCCTTTCTTCATAATAGACTAAAATAATGAATAACATACATAATAGGTCCAAACGAACAATATCTACTAGTGATAAATTTGCGCTCTGTTAACCTTTGTTCAGTGGAATGCAATAAATTAAAATTTAAACTTAATATATATATATATATATATAAGTAACTCTTTGTTTTATTGGATATATATATATTTTTTTAAATTCAATATTATAAAAACTATCACAAATAAAATATGTACCAGAAAAACCGCGAAAGTAAAAGTAGAAACGGTGGGTCATGAACAACCTGAATACCATTCGAATTGGGCAAGCTTCCATGATTTTGAGCAATCAAATCAATGATGAAATTGTAAGAAAGACGATGAAAAGGATTCATTCTGCACGAAGCTACTGCTCGGATCGGAAGTGAATGCCGCCGCCGGAAAATGCTCGGCAGCGGCAGTGGAGCGGCAGTCCCGCTCGCGCATGGAGAAATTAGGCGACACAAGTTGAAAGAAAGAAGAGAGTTGTCTGCGATTAGCCACCGAAACCACCAACAAAAAGAAGAGTGATACAGCCGGCGACACGTGGCCGACATGCAGATCGAGAAGAACCAACCAACAATCGATGGAAGAAAAATCAGCGGAGTTAGTGGGGGGAATCATGATGAAGGCTGCCATTGGCAATCTTTGAATCTCGAGAATCACACAGACCAGTAAAGCCTCCTTTCCTCCTCTTAGCTATTCAGCATTAAACCCTAGCTTTAACCCCACCTCTGAAATCCTCACTTTATAATCTTTGGTGAACTTTTCATACATCAACCATTTCTTTAATATTCATTTGGAACTACTGAATGTTTATATGAAAATTTTCAGTGCCTATCAATTTACTCGTTCTTGATTATGAATGATTTATTTGGGTATTCAATCATAGATTACAACACCATTTTGTCAAAAGTCTGCCTGCTTCAACTTTTCCATTACATTTCTATTCTGTATATCTTCAAGCGGTTATGATAGCGTTGCTTTTGATTATTATTAGGTTTGACTAATCAGGAGATTCAAACCCCATGTCCCTCTGCTTGTCCCCATGCACTCAAGACCCATTTGCCTTTATTTGGCGTGCTTCACCAGTAGATTTTTAACAACCATTTGCCTTTATTTGAAGCTTCTCGTCTTCTTAACATATGGCGCTGTGTGGTTGAATCTGAATCAGAGAAGCTTCTTCTGTTGTTTCATTCGATCAGTTGGGGCTTTGTTTGGTGCTCTGCAGCTGTTTTCCCGTTTCCCTCTTTTTCTGGTAAATTTTC
Organism: Cucurbita pepo subsp. pepo; assembly: GCF_002806865.2. NCBI lineage: Eukaryota > Viridiplantae > Streptophyta > Magnoliopsida > Cucurbitales > Cucurbitaceae > Cucurbita > Cucurbita pepo. Next base: position 6,629,724 of record NC_036656.1, on the reverse strand, counting down.
TCATCTCTTCTTCTTACCGGATTTGGTTTGTGCCGAAACGCATGAATTTAGTTCAGTTATAGGGATAATTTTGTCGACTTGTGAAATAAAGTAAATGGGTTTTTGACTTGTGGAAAACAAACAAAACCCATTTACTTTAATAAGAAATATCCTCAATGAATCTTCAATTAAGCTGAGATCCCTTCCATTTTTCCTCTGTTCGACATAGAAGGATTCTTTTAGTTTCACCATGCTTGGCGTGGACGTTTTCAGAATGCTTCCAATTGAATATGGACAAGAGGAATAAATCAAACACCTTGTCGAGAATCCATCAAATCAACACTGGAAAGAAAGGAAAAGAAAAACATGCACTTACAACGCGCATATTCCTTATATGACTGTGTTTCTCTTTGAGAGAAGAACCTCAGAGAACTTTTCCGGAATAGCATTTTCAATTCGTTTTAGTTTCTGTTTTTCATTGATGGATTTCTTGAAATCCCATGTTTTGTTTCCTTTTTTACTTAATGCTATCTAACATTTCTGTACATGTCAATGAATCTGGTTGGGTTAGAACAGTTTAGAAAATATACAGATCATCCTATTCAATTATTCTATACGTTTTGTACTGTAGAGCACAAACAGCTGCAATAGCATGCTGTTGGAGGCTGTTCTTTTTAATTATACCTCATTCAGCCAACGAGTTGAGAATAATATAGCTTTTTGTATATTGAAGGGGCTCCTCAGTTGGATACTGCAGACCGATGAAAAGAGAAGGCAATTCTTGAAATGAAGTTTATGAAATTGGGAACCAGGCCTGACTCCTTCTACACAGAAGCTGCTACCAGGTATCATTTCAGAATCACTCTCCAAAAACCAACCCTGAAACCTGGTTGACCAAACATGTATGAATAACACTGCAGGACGGTCATTTCCAATGTCCCAGGCAATATTGTTATACGCATCGACAATGTCAGTTACCTTCTCCACAAGGTAGGGCCTTGACATTGGTCTATTTCTTGACAGTTTTGTTAACAGTTATGAAACAAGTATGAATAACACTGCTGTTTTGTTAACAGTTTCAGCTTCTCCCGAAGTGTGGTCTCTTGCAGCATCTCTGCCCTGACATGGGTGATTCTAACATTGCCACTATTGAGCTTCATGACGTTCCAGGAGGTGCAGAAGCTTTTGAGCTGTGTGCAAAGTTTTGTTATGGAATGACCATTAATATCAGTGCTCATAATCTCGTACTCGCACTCTGTGCTGCTAAGTTCCTCCGCATGACTGAAGCAGTGGAGAAGGGAAATCTTGTTCTGAAGCTCGAGGCCTTTCTCCACTCGTGCATTCTTGTTGGCTGGAAGGATTCCATTGTTACCCTACAAAACACAGTGAAGTTACCTGACTGGTCCGAGAATCTTGGAATTGTCAGAAAGTGCATTGATTCAATCGTTGAGAAAATTCTAACGCCACATTCCAAGGTTAGTCAGACTTCTTACTTTCTTAATATTAAAGTAGCATTAATCCAAAAATTTGAGATTATTGAATGTGAGATCCCACGTCAGTTAGAGAGGGGAATGAAACATTCCTTATGAAGTAAGGGTGTGGAAACCTCTTCTTAGTAGACATGTTTTAAAAACCTTGAGAGGAGGCCGGAAGGGATAGCTCAAAGAGGACAATATCGGTTAGCGGTGGGTTTGGGCTGTTACAAATTAGAGCCAGACATCGGGCGGTGTGCCAGCGAGGACGTTGGGTCCCCAAGGGGGTGGATTGTGTGAGATCCTACATCGGTTGGAGAGGGGAACGAAGCATTCCTTATAAATTAAGGGTGTGGAACCTCTTCCTAGTAGACGTGTTTTAAAAACTTTCGGCAAACCCCAAAGAAGACAATATTTGCTAGCGAGGAATTGGGTGGTTATATTGAATTAGTACAAATTCAACCATTAGTTTCGTCTTAATGCTTCCTTCACACGTGATCTCGTTCGTTAATTCATTGAGAAGTTCAAGAATTGGTATTCAGACTCTTGAGATTAAAATTTTTAAATGGGATAGGAATAGACGAGACACAAACTGGTTCTAGGAACCATTGTTCTTGGAATTTAGCTACTGAGCTAAGACGATTCCTTGCAGGTATCATGGTCCTACACTTATACAAGACCAGGTTACACAAAAAAGAACAATCAAAGTGTCCCAAAAGATTGGTGGACTGAGGATTTATCAGATCTTGACATTGAATTGTTCCGTTGCATAATTTTGGCTGTTAGATCCACATACATTCTACCGCCACAACTTATTGGAGAAGCCCTGCATGTCTATGCCTGTCGTTGGCTACCTGACACCAGTAAGGCCAAGCCCTCAGAGAACAAGATTACTCAAAGCAAAGAAGATCTGGAAAACAGTCGACAAATTCTTGAAAAAATAGTCAGTATGATCCCTTCAGATCGGGGATCGGTTTCAGTTGGCTTCTTGCTCAGGCTCCTTAACATGTCAAACTATCTAGCTGTGTCATCGACGACAAAAAGTGAAATAATTAGAAGATCAAGTCTGCAATTTGAGGAAGCAAGAGTTAGTGACTTGCTCTTTCCTTCACAGTCAACCTCCAGTGCACACTTCTACGATGTCGACTCGGTTGTGGCGGTGTTGGAATGTCTTCGAGCTCTGTGGCGGAGGCAATACTCAGGGGCTGCAGAAAACACTCATTTCTTGACATACGTTAGAAAGGTGGGGAAGCTCATCGATTCATACCTTCGGGTGGTTGTGATGGATATCAATATGCCTGTACCTAAAGTGATACAACTTGCTGAAGCCCTACCAGATATTGCTCGCCCCAACCACGACGATCTCTACAAGGCAATAAACATGTATCTCAAGGAACACCCTGACATAAGCAAGGCAGATAAGAAGCGCCTTTGTCAAATTCTTGACTGCCAAAAGTTATCATCAGAAGTCCGTGCACATGCTGTAAAGAACGAGCGACTACCTTTAAGAACTGTGGTGCAGGTGCTGTTCTTTGATCAAGAGAAAGGCTCAAAGGTAACAAGCTTCACACCCACAGCAAAACAGCTGATTTCTGTCGAAAAACAGGCGGCAGTCACCAGTGACGACAATCATGGTAAGCTAAAACCAGAGCTCGACAACGGCATCGGCATCGGCATCGATAGAGAAGTAAGAGAAAGAAAGGCCTTGTCTGAAAGCAGTGAGAGGGATGAACATAGAACAAAAAGAGCAGCAGATGTGAAGCTGCCAGTTGAGAGGGAAAGGAAAGATGACAGATCAGAATTTGATGTGAAGTCAGTGAAGAGTAACAAAATCAAGGAACTCAAGTCAGATTCTAAGAGGATGGTATCAAAGGGAAGCAGATCAGATCATGGTGGTGAACAAAGACAGATCAAAAGATGAAGGCAAACCCTGTTCTTTTGGAACCTGTTTATTTATGTTTTCATAGCTATGATATTGGGACCTCTCTTTGTCAATTGATCAATTGCCAATTTTCTATCTATTAAACACTAATTATGTTAATATAATTTTTATTTATTTAAATAATAAAAAAAATTATCTTAGTTGATTGAGAGGCCAAAAATTTGAATCTCTTCACCGTTGGTGTGAGAGTAGCCAAAGAGAACAGTCGGCCGGTGGGAGCCCTTAGTTTGTGACTGGAATCCCCAGGAAGGTAGGGAAAGTCCCGACAAGATTGATATGAACATCATGAGCTATCCTATAATACTTTCTTCTCGGTTCCTTCTTCCATAATTCGAGCAGGAAGAAAGAAGAGATAAAAGGGCTCTATGTAGAATGTAGTCATAAATCCATAATAGATTCCGACCACAACTTAGGTTATTTTCATGCATGATTAAAAAAAATGGTTTATTTGATTTAATTTAAGAAATAAAATAATATTTTTTGGAATATTATTTATGTTAAATAATATTTTCTTCATTATGTACCACCAATGATTTCACAAAATACATTATAAAAAAAAAAAAACAACAACAGCAAAGCGTTATTTTTATGTTATTATTATTTTAAAGACATTTTATGAGAATTTAAAATTTTCTTTAAATAAATATATTTTTTCTATAATTGAATAAAACCTGAGGGAATTATAAATTAGAATTTCCTCCATATTAATGCACGCCGTCCTTCCTCAGTTTTTTTTTATTTTTCTAAAAAGAAAATATCTTTTATTTTTATTTATTTATTTTTTTTTGAGGAAAAAGAGGATTAGTAGCCATGTATCAGAATTTTGGCTCAAATTCGCTTTCATCCTGCAACGGTTTCTCTCTCCGGATTCTTTAAAGGTAAAACAAGAAGATCCCCACTCTCTTTTCTTTCTATTCATCTTCCTTTTCAGCCTTTTTGATGGTGCTTTCTCCTTCCTTTTTCTGGCGTTATTAATGTAATCTTTGTTTAGTTCTCAAAATTTGCTTTCAAGCCCTAATTTTGTATCATGTTATCGCTCGATCGATTGTTTTTCTGTTTTTATGATTGAGAAAGAGGCTGTCATCTCGGATTATTATACCTTACATCTGAATTGTTTGCTATCGTGATTGGCATTTCATTTACAGAATTATTGAATGAGATTGTAATTCGTTCCGTTTATTTTCATTTTGGTTATTATCCAACTCAATTCATTGCTTCGATGTTGTTGATTTGTTGATTTGGAATTGGAGGATTAATTCTAGAGCAATCTGAATCTTGAATAATATCTTTAGATTTTCCATTGATAAATCATGTCAGTTTCATGAAATATTGCTTCCGTTTAGTGTAGAGATGCTGGTGATTGATTGTCATGTTCGTTTTCGCATGAGCTTGTTTCATAATAATTGTTCAAACATCTTTTTACTAATTCATGGCGCAGGTATGGAGTGTTTTGACATCTGTAAAAGATCATGGTTCAATGCCTAGAGGGAATAAAGCATTTCTGTGCTGCTGTAGCAAACTGTTGTGATGCAGAAACATCTAGGCGACCTAGGGGCCTTCAAGATCCTGAGGCTCTTGCAAGGGAGACAGTATGTATGTTTCTAGAATTGGCCCAATCATCCTTTTGATTTCTTGGCGTGGATATTTGATTCCTTTCATATTCCTTTCAAGGTCTAACTAATGTGTCACATCAAGGATAAATGTGTTGATAAGACCTTCACTCTTTTATTTGGTTGTAAATTTTGGCAGTCATAAGTTGTTTGCTTTCTCTATTGCAGTCAGTGTAAGTGAAATAGAGGCGTTGTATGAGCTGTTTAAGAAGATCAGTAGTGCAGTGATTGATGATGGGCTGATAAATAAGGTAACAGCCAGTGGAGAAGGAATTGTTCTGTTCCACTTTCCTCTTTAATACAGTGGTTTCAATCATGTCGTAAGACGATAATCTTTTCATGTTTGAACCACAATTGCTTTTCCTTTGTTTTGACTCTCCCTCTGTATCATACTGCAGGAAGAATTTCAACTGGCACTGTTCAAAACAAACAAAAAAGAGAGCTTATTTGCAGATAGGGTAAACCTTATTGCTTGCAACTGAACCTTTGGTTCTATTTACATACATATCCACTATAACCTGACTGGCCCAGACGACCCTTCATATTTTATTTATTTATTTTTTTCTTATATTCAATGTCTAGTTTCTGCATTTAAATGATTGAAATTGAGGTATCTAATCATACAATTTTGTGAATAAAGTCTTATGCAGTGTGATAACTAGTGCATTCTCTGGACTAGTTTCCTTTTGAATGCATGCATTTGTGTCACTGTAGTTAGCATCTTACTGAACATGGCTGCATATATTTGGTTCAATTAGATATAAGAGTTAAGAAAACAATTCTAGTTTCTATTCTAATCAGATTCTTTCTATTTGTTTGTATGGGGATTGGGTTTGTTCTTCATGAGAAGTGGTGTATGGCATTGTTTTAGCACACTATTATCTCTTTCAAATATCTGCTGTTTTGGTAAAAATTATTGCATTCATATCCTGGCTAATTGCTGGTTTTTACTACTCACTTCTCTAATGAAACTGTGTAGGTTTTTGACCTGTTTGATACAAAGCACAATGGAATACTCGATTTTGAAGAATTTGCACGTGCTCTTTCCGTCTTTCATCCAAATGCCCCTATTGATGATAAAATCGAGTGTAGGTTTTCTTTTTTGTGTTAATTTTCTCACGTCCATCTACCAAGAAAAATGACACAGCTGTTGTCTTTCATACATGGAGTGATCAAAATATTTTGGGCATGGGTGAATGCCTTCAATTTTGTACAATCCATTGGAAAAAGGAAAAAAAAAACTAATTGTTGGTGCTACAGATATTGGAATTGTTTTTTTGGTGTTAGCTTTCCTTATCACTCTAGTCTTGTATTTTAAGTTAGCATGTGATCTCATGTTTTTAATAATTTGCAGTTTCATTCCAATTATATGATCTTAAACAGCAAGGATTCATTGAGAGACAGGAGGTAACTTCTCCAATACCTTTTCTATTTCTATTTGAACAATTACCTTGCATGGATGCTGACCATTTATAGCAGCTGCTCTTTTTAATTGATGATCTTTTCTGAACATTTACACGGATGATACCAATGATCTTTAAAGACTATCAAGGATCTATTAGATGAAGATGTTACAGAATCTCTTTATGAAATTAACTTTTATTTCTTCTTGTACACCTGCTATCTTTTTATCAAGGATCTATATTACAAGTACTATTGTAGTCTTTTATGCAATAAAATGTTTGTATGTATAGGTAAAGCAAATGGTTGTGGCTACGCTTGCTGAATCTGGCATGAATCTATCGGATGAGGTTATAGAAAGTATCATTGACAAGGTTCTCTTCGTAATCTGATCACGTCTGTTAGTTAGTCTTTTCTGGTTAACTCTCAGTTGTCCAGGACATCTGCTGAACTTAAAACTGGATGTCTCCTTGATCATGCAGACATTCGAAGAAGCTGACACAAAACATGACGGGAAGATCGACAAGGAAGAGTGGCGAAACCTTGTATCAAGGCATCCATCACTTTTGAAGAACATGACTCTCCAATATCTCAAGTGAGTGAGCTGCATTTTCTGTCATTGTTCATTCCCAACCTCATCATCCTATTGATTGTTCATTCGCTCCCTGAGTGATTGATTGTATTGCTAAGTAAGTTGATGATGTACTTTGTGTTTGTGTGGGCAGGGATATCACGACCACGTTCCCAAGTTTTGTGTTTCACTCGCAAGTTGATGATACCTGAGATCTCTGTCACAATGGCTATCCGATTTGAGTTTGATTGATAATTTCTTCTTTCTTTCTAAGTACAAATTGTGGTTAGGTTTATGAACTATAATCTGTGTTTTTGGTTCTTAATACTTTCATTTGTTTCTTCTTTTTTAAACCCATCGGTTCAATGTTCAAAGATTATCTTTACCCTTTATTTCATCTGCATTTCACCCAATAATTAGCATTTTTCTTTTTATATATTTATTTATCACCCAACATTTTAATTTAGTATCTAATCTCATGGTTAATAATATAATTAAAAAAACTATTTCCACTATAAAATAATGGAATAAAAAGATTAATTTTGTTTCAAATCTACAATTAGAAAAACTAAAAATAAATTATTACGGAATGAAACTTTGATGATCAAAATTGGAGTGTAGTTTTGATATTTAAACTTCTATCAATTTATTATTATTTGAAGTTTGATTTTGGTTATTAAATTCTTACTTTTAATATTTTCAAATTGTTATATTGGTATTATATTTCTTATCCTAAAAATTGAGTAAGTATGATAATATATATTAGTTCTAAAATAATATTAATTTAATTACAACTCCAAATTTTATTATGTCTTTAAAATATCTAAGATGTCTCTATATATTTAAATTAAAAAACTAAATTTATATTTAATAGCTTTTAACTAAATTTAGATTATTAGGTTTGTGAATAAATAAATAAATAAATAAAATTGATTAGGTCAAATATTTATTTGATAAAAAAAATTAAAAAAAATACAAAAATTAATTTTGTTGACCCAAATTTACAAATTAAAAAACATAAGGATTAAGCTTGTAATTTTGAGTATTGGCTTGAATCCTCGAGAACTGAAAGCTGAGGACTCGTCCCGTGGCGCCAGACGAAAGGGAAGATCCTCTCATTTTCCGATCAAACAACAGGTCCATTTCTCCTTCCACTCCGCCGTTGTATTCTCCTCATCTTCCCTCTTATTTTACTCTTCTTTCCACTACTTTTTCCTTAATGTTTTTGCCCGTATTTCTCTATTCGGTTCTAGGAAAGCATCTCATGAATGCCTTAATTTTCGTTTTCTGTAGTAGGTTTTGCTTTGGGGTCAACAATTTTCAATAATGTCGGAGAAAGGCGAAAAGGGTTTTCCAGTGCAGAAGAAACCTGGAAAGTCTTCGCTCAAATCTTCGGCTTCCAAGGATGGTTCGTATTGTTGATGTCTTTTGAGGTTTTTTTTTGTTTTGAGAATCACTTCGATTTTAAAGCAACCATCACGACTGCTTGTACAGAACTGAAAATTTTTGAACCCTCGTTCCTTCCAGCTCTCCATAGATTATGCATGTAGTTTGCTAATTTATCAGAGCACATCATTAAGTATATAATTAGTGATAATTTCTATGGAGCTGGGCATTCTAACGAGATTGCTTAGGATAATTAAGCATGATTGAACATTATTTTCGGGTATTGTGGTTTCTTCTCTTTTACTCTTCATTTTGCTATCCGATGTATCATTTTCTTCCTGACTTGTTGCATAGCTTCTCTAAAAGGAAAGGATGACAGTTTGTCGAAGTCAAAGAAGGGAAGGAAAGTCCAGTTCGATGCTCAAGGTGAATAGTCTTTTCTGTCACGCGAATAATGATACTTTTTATGTCATACAAGTCACTTGATGTACCATTGTTCTCTATGTCCAATCAGTTACTTGTCTGAATCCATGTGCTTATTACATAAAACTTCATAACTAGGATGTAATCCTACATGCAGGGTCAGTTGATGCGCAGATCAATCTTTCATTGAAATTCAGTGGAAAAAATGGTATTTGTTTTCAATGATCATTTTATTTTCAATTTTACTCTTTATCTTTACTTCTCTACCTTCATCTGCCTGATATTTTTCTGCTAATGCAATTCACTGACTTTGTCTTCTTCGCAATCATGGCTTGCAGGTGACTTGGGTAAAGGAGGGAAAGGTATAAATGGTGGGAAGGCTTCTGTTTCAAAGGAACAACAACCGCTAGAACTGAAGATTGAGCTAGGTGGGTACTACCTTGACTTTGAATATGTATTAAGTTTTACCATTATTCATATTATGGAAGATTGATATTGCCATACTTTTTCTATTAAAAAAAAAAAAAAAGTTATCTTGAGCTGGCTTCCTTCATCTTCTAGTATGTGATGTTGACTGATATTACTATTTGGCAAGCAACAGCAACATTTGCTTTTGTCTTCTTGGATGTTTTTAAAGTTATTCTTCATTTTAAGAAATCTTGGTGCTAGTGCGTTCATCTTTTTGTGACTTCTCCCTCGTTCTATGGGCAACTGACTGTTTCCTCATCTGAGGCCTCAGTTTATTTATTACTGCTGGGATAGGAGATTGGTCTCAGTATGCTATTTAATTATGCTGTTTATTGTTGTGTTGATTCTTAATTGACGTGCAGAACTTCCCAAGAATGTTAAATGCCAATGCCTTATGGACTGTGAGGCTGCACAACTTTTACAGGGAATCCAAGATCAGATGGTTCTTCTATCAGCAGATCCAACCATCAAAATCCCTACGTAAGTGAATGTTATTAACCATTTATTGGAAAGAAATTTTTTCACAAGCTTACAAGCTCGATTTGCTTTTATCTTAGGTCATTTGATCGGGGACTGCAATATGCTAAACGAGCCAACCACTATGTAAATACCGAGTCGGTTAGACCAGTTCTTGAGTATCCTTGATTTGATGAATGTGCTGTTAGGTTATATTGTTAATATCTTTTTATCTATTTCTATGGATGAAAACAAATTATATACTACTGTGGAACTATGCTTTTGTGCCAATCCAGCACTCCTAGTGTGCTGTATGGTGCTCTTTTTCTTAGTCCATTCAAACTCTGTTGAGTGCTTAACTGAAGATTCTAGAACCCTCAAGAAATATGGTGTAGCGGACAGTGAGGTAGTTATATCTATCTTCTTTTTTTCCTTCTTAAAAATTAATTCCTTAGATTGATGAACTGACCATTATTAATTTTAACGTAGATATGTGTGATTGCTAATGTCTGCCCAGACACTACTGATGAAGTTTTTGCTCTTGTTCCATCTTTGAAGGTACAGTATAAGTTTTCATAATTTCTGTAACTTACATCACCATGCCATATGAACATAGTTAAACACATATTTAGTTTCTATACTTCGATTCATGTAGTGTTTTAGTCTTGTCGTAAGTTCTTTTAGTAAAAAGTTGGTCCTTCTAGTTTTTATGATTTCCCCTCCGCCCTGCCCTGTTTAGAGGTCATCTCTAAGATTGAACTATTCTTAAATGATTCTAAAGTGCGTTTAAGGACTTCTGATCATACAATCTAAAGGTAGTTAAACATTGTTACAAAAATGAAAAGCTTGTAACAACGTTACAAGCCCACTGTTAGCATATATTGCCCTCTTTAGACTTTTCTTTTCGGGCTTCCTTTCAAGGTTTTTAAAATGCGACTGCTAGGGAGAAGTTTATACAATTTTATAAAAAATGTTTCGTTCTCCTCTCTAATCGATGTGGTACTCTCCAATCCACACCCTTTGGGGCCGAACGTTTTTGTGGGCACACCGCCTATTGTCCACCACCCTTCGGAGCTCAGCGTCCTCGCTGGCACCCTGCCTTATGTCTGGCTCTGATACCATTTTATATTAGTGAATATCTATGAGCGTTTGTGGGTCAACATGCATGCAACTTGATTAATTAATCAGTTAAGCTCATGGGACCCTACTACATTTGAATTCGTCAAACATTTTAAAGATGCCTGCTACACACTATTAGTGGTTCTTCATAGATGGGGTTGGAGTGGTTATGCATTCTTGGAATGTTGATCCTATGACACTATGATTTATCAATATATTTGATTCAACATGATTTCATACAAAGCAGAGCAAAAGAAGCAAGCTAACCGAACCTCTGAACAACGTCTTGAGTGAGCTAGCCAAGCTAAAATCATCCTGAAGTGAAGTCACAAGGTTGGTTGCTTACCGTTGCCGGTGCTCAGGTCCGGTTGCCTTCTCCCCTTCCTACGAAGATTGCTTTATATGGTGCTTAGAAAGTTAAGACATTTTTTTCTTTTTCAACGCAATTCAACAGAGATATAACTGTATTTGCTTACTGGAATTGTTGATATATAGTGTAGAAATAGGGGCTACTCTGCTGAGAGAATGCCTCTCCCAGGTGATGAAGATCAGATAGAAAACCATTATCGATGATCTAATGTAAAGGGAGTCATTTCTACTGGATGCTACACATGTTTTGACTATTTTAATGCCTCATGTTTTGACTATTTTGACTATTTTAATACTTCTGTCTGAACCGTCTGAACCTGTAACGACCCAGATCCACCACCAGCAGATATTGTCTTTTTTGGGTTTTCCCTTTCGGGCTTCCTCTCATGGCTTTAAAATCCGATCAGTATGTGGACATATTACAATATTTGCTAGCGGTGTATTTGGGTCTTTACAAAACCAAACACCCATCTTCAGCGATATGAGTTTCTTAGTTTATATATATATATATATTTTTTTTTTTAAAGTTTAAACTAAAAAATAATAATTTTCAAAAACTATTTTTATTTTTAAAGTTTACGATAAGAAAATAGATACAATGTTTTAAAAACCAAAGGTTCAAATTTTTTTTTTTTTTTTTTTTAGATCTTGATCTTTAATTTAAAAATTTACAAAATAGTGTGATTATGAAAGGATAAATAATTGATAATTAATGTTTGCAATTTGACCTATTAATCTAATTTAATAAAAATTTAAAACTACAATATTAACCAATAAAAGACAAAAAAAAAAAAATAATAATAATAAAAGGTTCGGGATTATTGCTGCACTTTGTAACTTCACTTCAATAATTTGGAGGGTATTTTTGTAATTCCAACTGCACAAATAAATAAATATATATTTAAATTCCTTCTTTAAAAAAAGGCGTAGAGTACCGATTAAACAGTGTTTTCGTGAATTGTCATTCGTCACTTCACAGGAAGAAAAAAGGTTTCAAAAGCACGACTCGCATTGACTCCTCATCTTCGGAAATCGGATTGGGTTGATCATCGAGAAGACTAAGAATTTAATCGCCATCGCAGTTCTGGAATTCAAATTTTGAGTTTCACGAGAGCGATCGCTGATGGAAGTGCCGGAAAACGAAGGAAAAATGGAATCGTCAGATGAAGACGAGGAAGAAGATGAAGTATGGAGGAAACACTACTCTTCGAAACACAGAATATTACTTGTCGGAGAAGGCGATTTTTCCTTTGCCCTGTCTCTGGCCAATCACTTCGGATCTGCTTGTAACATCGTAGCCACTTGCCGTGATTCTCAAGGTTAGATCATAATCGCACTTATGATTTCTCTGTGACTTTTTCTCTCTATGTTGATGATTCGATTTGTCCTGTTTTTCGATTCCAGATGACCTTGAAAGGAAGTTCAGCGACGGAATTAGGAATGTGAGGGAGCTGGAAGAAAGAGGATGTTTAGTATTCTACGGAATCGACGTTCGAAATATGAGTCAACATTTCTTCCTCAGAACACAGAGATTCGATCGCATCGTCTACAACTTCCCTCACGTCGGATTCCTGTTCCGCGAGGACAGTTTCTGCCAAATTCAGTAATCGATTTTCTTCTCTCTCCTTTGAGTTGAATTATAATATAGGAATTTTGCTTGAAAATGGATGATCCAATGGAACCACAGATTGAACAAGGAGCTGGTGGAAGGGTTTCTGAGGAACGCTAGGGTTTTGTTGAAGAAAGGAGATGGGGAGATTCATGTAACACACAAGGAGGGGGAACCCTACAACAAATGGGAGCTAGTGGAGGAAGCCATGAAAGCGGGGTTGCAATTGCAAGAAACGGTACCGTTTTGCAAGAATGATTATCCAGGATATCAGAACAAGAGAGCCGATGGAGGTCACTCGAATGCGCCATTTTGGCTTGGGGATTGCAGCACTTACAAGTTTAAGCTCAATCAGTCTCCCTAAAATGGCGATGGGATCAAACAAACAGAAATTCAGAGAAGAATGGAAGGAAGCTTCTTCTCTACTTCTCTTAGCTTACCTGTATTGTCTTCTTGTTATGAACTCTGTCTTATTAATCTCTTTGAGACTCTGCCAATGGCTATCTAATTTCACTATAATTTTAGTTACCACCAAATTAATATCATTCTCATTAATTTGGCTGTGATTATACTTTATACTAATTTTTTAGAATAAGGTTATTTATAGATTTTGTTTTAATTCTTTGAATATACAATAAGCTCCTCTTAGCTATACATTTACTTTAATATGTTTTTTTTTCTTTGAATTAGTTTATAAAATTTAAATTATCACTTAATTAGTTATCATTTTTAGTCACCATATTTAGCTATAATAACTAAAAAATGATATATGTTTTCATTATTTGTAAAAAACATGTTAAAAAAAAAAAAAGAAATTAGAAAATTAAAAATTAAAAAAAATAATAAAAATCGAAATTTACTAGAAAAATGCATCACAGTAATTCCGGCATACGTTGTTTCCATGCTTTCTCGTTCTTTCCTTTAGAATTGCTCTCGATTTCTCAGATTTTCTTAAATCTACACGATGATCTTCGGCTTTTGTAGAGTTGTTTAAACACCAATCAAACTGAAATCATACATTTCTTGCGATTAATCCGTGTAGTCTGAAGCAGATCCTGTCGGAACAATGTCTTATGCTTACCTCTTCAAGTACATCGTCATCGGTGATACTGGTACGTCTCTCACCCTTCCGAACTATTGGATCGTTTTTCCTTTCCATTATGTTCCAATTGAAGATCGGTTTGCATTTGTGTTTCTCGAATTCTTGCGCGTCGTGTGGTTTCTTCGGTCTCGGCTTTTGCTTGGATCAATTTCATTATAATCGCCGAAATGAGATTTTTTCACCCCCGCTCGATTTCTATTATATTTGTTGCGAATCACATTGTTCGTCTTCTTCAGGAGTTGGGAAATCGTGTCTTCTTCTTCAGTTTACGGATAATCGATTCCAGCCTGTTCATGACTTAACTATCGGGGTCGAATTCGGAGCCAGGATGATAACCATTGAGAATAAGCCAATTAAGCTGCAGATTTGGGATACGGTATATTCCCCTGGTTTCTCATTCGAATTTTCTGTTTGTTGTTGTTACCTAAATCGAAGACTTGTGTGATCCTTATGAAGTCGAGAGACGGTATATATATATTCTTGTGGCATGATTTCTTTGGTAACTTGTAAATTTTCTGTCGCTTAGTGTAGGAGTCTCCAAAATATGCTGTCATTCTCCATGTACATTTATAATGTTTAGGGTTTGCATTTTCCTTTTGTGCATATTGTAATTGGAACCAAACTTAGCTACTTCCTCACGCTCTTAGAGTATACCTTTTCTATTGTCTAGTTCATAATTTATTGAACAAGTGGGTCCATTGATACTTTCCGCCTAATAAAGGTAAGCAACAAGTTGGATGCATTACTATATATGTATATATATTTTCTTAGTTCAACAAATTTTGGGATCGAGATAAAATCATCGATCTTTGGAATGGTAATTAATATTTTGTCCATGAGCTATTACTGATTAGTGTTTAGGTAACTTTTTGTTCCTTACAAAGTAATCATTCCTTTTTTTTGTCAATTGGCATGATTTTGGACCATGTTGTGGAATCTGTGCATTATGATGATCTCTTGTCTAAGCATGAAATTTGTTGTATTACCATCTGGTCAAAATTTTTTTCCATGTTGGCAAACCTCGGTGTCTACACAATTCTAATTGTTAAAGTTTGTGACTGTAACAGGCCGGCCAAGAGTCATTCAGATCCATCACGAGGTCCTACTACAGGGGTGCTGCTGGTGCCTTGCTCGTCTATGATATCACCAGGTCTTATTTTTTTCCCTTTTCTTCTTGAATGACTGATTAGTATGCGAATGCTGCGTTCTTGCAAGTTCATCCTATTAATACTGGATTTTATATGCATCATTATAAAGATTGGTTGAAGTCACGTTGAAAATGGATACCCAATTAGATTTTTTTATTGTATGAAGTTTTTCGTTCTAATTTGCCTTTACCAAGCTCCTTACTTTACACGAGATTGTGGTGAATGCATTATTCAGAAGGGAAACTTTCAACCACTTAGTTAGTTGGCTAGAAGATGCGAGGCAGCATGCTAATGCAAACATGACAATTATGCTAATTGGTAATAAGAGTGATCTTGCTCATAGAAGAGCTGTGAGCACAGAGGAGGGTGAACAGTTTGCAAAGGAGCACGGTTTAGTCTTCATGGAGGCATCTGCCAAAACTGCCCAGAATGTTGAAGAGGTGATTACATAAAATCTGCTTGTTTGGGTGTAAATCGTATAGTATTTAGAGCATTTAAGACACTCAATCTCTCTTGCAGGCATTCGTAAGGACCGCAGCAACCATATTCAAGAAGATTCAGGATGGAGTTTTTGACGTTTCAAATGAGGTTAACATCCATCTCTATCTTTTCTACGTCGACATACCTTTCGTATCCAATAATTTTGGTGAAATTAAAGTTCTAGCACTGTATTGAATGTTAAAGATGACGAACTCTTGATTCGTTATGGGAAGAATGAATTGGATGTTAATGTTTTTAACCAAACAAAAAGAGTATGCTCTACTTGTAATATAATGGCACATAACGATCAAGGAATGGCTGCATATGTGTTGCTGATGCTGCATTTTGTGTGATCTTCAGTCTTATGGAATCAAAGTTGGATATGGGGGGATACCAGGACCAGCAGGAGGCAGAGAGGGATCATCTTCCCAAGTTGGCGGCTGTTGCAGCAATTGAACCTTGAACCTGTAGAAACTAGCTGACTTCAATCTGTCTGTGCCTCAATTTCAATTTTTTTCTTCTATTCTTCTTCATCATTTCTCATGTGCTGCAGTGAAATGTGAATATTGGAGCAAGAAGCGTCTGTGTTAAAGGAATAGCCAGGTTCCGTGAATGCTAGGCTATCATCAATCTGTGCTGTCAGTTCAATTGTAAATCAACATTGATTTGAATTCATTAGTTCATGCGGTGAAAGAACCTTTTGCTTCATTGGTTGTTTTTTTCAGGTTTGATCGATGTGGAAATTGGATCGGACTTTCAATTTGAAAGAATATCTCTTTAAGACGTGTCATATATTGAGCTGAGCTACGTTTGAATTGCACCCTATTTGAAATATTTATAATGTTCGCAGTGTTTGATTTTGTGATGCAGATTATTTTATTTATTGGGTTCTCCTATCACTCTCCATGATATTTGAGTGGGAGATAGAATTGTAGGCTATGTTACTTCACTTGTAAGTAATGTTCTCTAACCCAACGGTATGTCTCCACACAAATCACGATGCATTGGTTCATTGATATATAAAATTATTACAAAAGTTTAATTCAATTTTTATTTATTTTTTATTTATTATTTTTTTTTTTTTTGCTGCTCATTTTCATAACTTTGGTTGATTTTTTAAAACAAAATATGAAATAAGTAATAAATTTTGAAGTTGGTATATATTTAATTTTTTAATTTTTAATTTTTTAAAAAAATTTACTAGTTTATTAGACAAAAAGTTTAAAGATTTAATTAACACAAAATAAAAAAATTTGAAAGAACTTATTAAATTATTTTAGAAATTAAGAGATTAAATAGATAAATCTCAAAATTTAGGGATTAAATTGCTCCCATTAGGTTATAATTATTTTGTAATTATTCACGAATACATTCATTAATGTGAGAATCTAAGCACTTTAATGGTTAGAAAAAGGAAAAAAAAAAAAACATATAAACATGGTTAATAAAATAAAACAAAATTACAAGCTTTTCCATGATTTTTATTTGGTGTGTAATAAATTATTGAATTTAAAATGTTTAAATAAATTTTTTATTGGTCTTCAGTTTTTAACATTTAAAAAAAATAACAAATCTATCCAACAATAAATTAAATTTTATGTCACTCTTATAAAAATATTGAGGCATAAAATTTAAATTTAATAAATTATTAAATGTAAAATTGATAATTTAGAGATATTAGACACTCTCTTGAACATAAAATTAAAAAATTTATTTAAGTAAAAAAAAAAAAAAAAAAAAAACACTTTTTGAATCAAAACCAAAAATAGTTCAAATTTCAAACACCTCTTAATATTTTGTTGTCTCAATTGTGCTTTAAAAAAAAAACTTATTTTCTTGAAATACTTACCTTTCACCAAGAGCTTCTATCAAACTTTTCAATGCCATTGTCCCTTTTTTACTGTAGTAAAATTCACTTTTTTTGATTAATGCTCAAAAAAAATTACTGCCAGTTCGACAGTAATTTACACGTATTCTTTACTAAGAGATTAAAGATTCGATTTCAAGCGAACCTAACAAAACCCAGAGTTGCCCAAGTTAAATCTTAATTAAAAAATTAAATAAATCTATCATTATGGTTCAAAAACAAAGTTCCAAAAAAAATTTCAAAAAAAAAAAAAAATTGAAAATCCATTTCCACCCTTATTTCCATTGTATATGATTAAAAAGTCGCAGAAATCCATGAAAATGATTTCATAGGAGGAAGCATCGGATCGCTCTGTAAGAACAGAGCCTCAACAAGAAGACGAGCAAAATCATCACTGTACGTATGATTCTACAACGCGCTACTACTCCCTTGTTGAAGCGGTTGATTTAGCAGAGAATTCCAAACACAATCCATACCCTCCCCGGCCGGTCCTTCCCCGTCCTCCACCGCCGTCGCCGTCGCCGTCGCCGTCGCCGGTGCCACATGTGCCTCATACTCCTCCTCCCAAGGATCTGGTAGATTACACCACACCAATTGCTCGGACCACTCCGTAAGCGCAATATCGGCGGTAGTGGATACTCCATCGAAGGACGTGAAGAAAACGTCCTCAACTTTCCAGTCCTCGTATTTGGAGTAAATCAGGCTGTCCTTCAACCAGGGGAAATCAAACACGCCGAATGACAGATCCAAATCAAACAACCTTCCAAATCCTTCGACGTGTTGCCGCTTCTCTCCGTTTCCGATTTCCGGCTGCGATGATTGCTCGTTTCTTACACCGGCTGATGATGAGGACGACGACGACGACGACGACAACGACGATTCTCTTGGTCGCTTGGTGTTACGGCGGTCCATTTTCGATCGGAAAGTGATTAGTAGAAGATTAAGAATGAAATCAGGGGAAGAAGAAGACGAAGAAATAGATTTGAGAGGCAGATTGATGAAGAAATTAGGGAAATGGAAATTGGAGGTTTTGGAAATTGGGTCACGCAATTTGTGAGCAATTGGCGTTTGCAACTCTCAGCACGCATCATTCACCCAACATGTTAGATGAGGTCGAGGTTCAAGGTTCGTTCCACTTTTCACGTTCTCTTTTCACCACCCTCTCTTCATTTCATTTGTTTCCTATACAAATTTTAACCTAACTGCCCTAACATTTTCTTCCATCCCCCATCACATATTTTATTTTAATTATTTTTAAAACTAAAAATTATCCCTACAAATCAACACCAGTCTTTTTAGCATATTTTATTTTCATTCTCATTTTCATTCTCGCTCCTTAAGAAAATTTTCGAGAAAATATATAATATAAAATACACTTAATTTTGGAGTTTACATGATTGAGTCTTAGCCTCTCTCGACTTTCGTATTCTTAAAATCACTCTCATTTAGATGTCATCTTAATCACTCATTTCGTAAGAGTTCAAGTCCATCGCTAGCCGATATTGTTTTCTTTGATTTTTCCCTTTCAAACTTCTCCTCAAAGTTTTAAAATGCGTAGTAAGAATGTATGTCGTTACTCTCTCCAACCGATGTGGGATCTCTCAATCCACTCTCTCGAGGGCCAGTCTTTGTTGAGGATTACCATTTATAACAGTCATCTTTGTTGAGGATTATTAGGAGTGAGTCCCACATCCGTTAATTTAGTGGAAGATCATGGGTTTATAAGGGAGGAATACTATCTACATTGGTATGAGACATTTTGGAAAACCCAAAACAAATCCATGAGAGCTTATGCTCGTGGACAATATCATCATATCATTGTGGAGAATTGGGTGTAGACCGCGTAAGTAAAATAATATATTATTAAAGGACGTGTGAAATATTCTATTAAAGAAATGAGTACTAGAGTTGGACCTATACAATTAAATAATATTTTATTTAATAATATGGGAAATATTCAATAATAAAGTGTATACACTACCGCCATAGTGCTGTATTTTCTCATTTTTTTAAATATTTTTTTTATGATTACGTAAATAAAAAATAAAAAATAAAAAATAAAGAATTAAATAAGATAAAGGGGGAAAAAACACATACTAAAAGGCAATAAAGAGACCAAATTTCAATACTTTTAATCAAAATGCGAAAAGAAAAGAAGGAAAAAATTGAAAAAAGAAAAAGGGAAATAATTAAAGCGAAGGGACGCCGTTGAATGATCTAAAGCTGTAAGCACTTTCTCCACTCCCATTTTTAGGAGCGTTTCCTTTTCTCTGAAGCCTCGCACTCTCAGGGGATTTTGCAGAATCGCCATTCATTTGCTTGATTCCTTCTTCTTCTTCTTCATTCGATTCTTTCTACTCTTCTTAAGCTTACTATGTTGCTGCATTGGTGAGAGCTTAGAATGGCTGGTGGCGGCAACGGCGGTGGGGGAAGAGGATCTTTTCTGAAGAAAGCTGCTAGGAAGATTTTTGTTGCTACATACGCATGCCGCTCCTCCTCTCGTAGAAAATCTCGCTCTGTATGCTCTCTTCCGTCCTTTTTGTTCCTTACATTGCTTCAATTGCTTGAATTCATGGCTGAAATCGTTGTTTTCGTCATTTTTTTTTCTTCTGAAACGCCGTTGTTCTCTTGTTCTCCATTTTCTTTCTCGCTCTTTTGACAAGCAGCTTAATGCCTACGTTTTCATGGAATTTCGATTGCATATCAGTTTTTGTTTTGTACAGCTACGGTGGTTGTCTGGTCAGTCCTAATTTTTCTTCTGTGGTGACTCTGATAGTTTTCCTCTTTTTGGACTTTTTTCGATAGGTCTCGAATTTGTCTGCTTCGTCCGCACAAAAACCGAAGCACGCTGTAGAAGCAGTTGGGGAAGCTGAAATTGCAGAACAAATAGAATCAAGAACCTCGAACAATCTGCCTTCCAAGGTAATTAACTCGCTATGAAAGATCTGCCTAGTTAGCTCTCCTTCTGCAACTTATCTTAGTGAAAGTAACTTCGTTGGTTTTGAGTTGAAGTGCAGAAACCAATTTCAATTTCTGTAGCCATTTTGTTTTGTGATCCTGCTTTATTTGGAAGATGGTTTCAAAAGAATTTTCTGCTTTTGAAGAACAACAATTGAGTGAAAACATTATCATTAATGTGTTAGATGTCAATGTGCCATTAATATGTTAGATTACAATGAGAAGTGTTTAATACTAAACTACAAAATATACTTGTATGATTAATAAATGAATAACAATTATGAAAGTTGTGCTCGAACATAAGCTTGTTCTTTCTTTTTGAGTATCAATTATCTTACCTACATATTTGTCTTGATTCGCATGGCAGAATCTGTGCCCGATATGCCTTGATCCTCTAATCTACAAAACCGAAGGGTGTCGTCCAGGGCAGGCCATTTTCACCGCACAGTGTTCTCATGCATTCCATTTCTCTTGCATCTCATCCAATGTCCGTCATGGCAGTGTCACATGCCCAATTTGTCGAGATCAATGGACTCAGCTGCCCCGGAATTCAGTCCCACTTTGCACCCAGATTGATCCTATTCTCCGTATTCTTGATGATTCCATTTCCACATCCCGCATCAACCGCAGATCCTTCCTGCTCTCCAGCCATTATGATGACGATGACCGTGTCGAGCTTGACCGTACACCTACTCATCATTCTCGTCTTTCTTTCTCTCTACATTTGGCCACATCAAGCTTCTGTCCTCCCATTCAAGTGAGCGGATGTGCCCCCTGTTACCTTTGCTACAACCGCCTAACTCGTCCGCCACTGCCACTGCCTCAGCAATTCCCCTGCAGAAGCCCCTCTCCCTTGTTGCAACCACCTCGTATTACAGCCAAGCCCAGGAACAGGACAAGAGCTTACCTTTCAGTGAAATTGGCACATCAAAGAGCGACTGACTTGGTCCTAGTTGTGTGTTCCAATGGTCCGCACTTGAGGCTCCTCAAGCAAGCCATGGCCCTAGTGATTTCCTCCCTCCATTCCATTGACTGTTTGGCCATCGTTATTTACTCATCTTCTGCAACCGGTGTGTTCCCTTTGAGGCGGATGACATCTTATGGAAAGAGAGCTGCCTTACAAGTCATTGATCATCTGTTCTACATGGGGCAGGCAGATGCTGTGGTAGGGCTGCAGAAAGCTATTAAGATACTTGAGGATAGCACCCACAAGAACCCCAACTCCTCCGTCCTGCATCTATCCGATAGCCGAATTCAGCCATACCGTCTCATCAACTTGGAATCTCCTACTGTCCCAATCCATTGGTTTCATGTAGGATTGGGGTTCCGAACTTCACCTGGTTTTGTAATGCAGGAGTTTGAAGAGTTCCTGATGACAAAAGTATTTAGAGGAATCATCAGAGACATCCAACTAAAAATTGTTGAGGAAAGCAGCAGATCAACCATCATTAATATTGCAGAGTTGAGAGGCGACGAAGAAAAGATAATTGTAATAGACAATCTGTTGAGTGATAATGAAGGACATGTCAGGGTGAGATACAGCTACGTCGATGGCGAGATCAGCGGCGAGGAGTGTATGAAAGCAGGCGAGACCCTGCTAAGTTTAGGAATCAAGAGCAACAATGATGTTACTTTCAATGAAGCTGGTCGCGAAAACAGGGAAGAGGATGCAAGTTTAAGCAGGAGGATTAGCAGCGTCGAACGATGGGATCATCACGATCCGTTCGGAGCTAGAAGATGGTCCAAGCACTTGCATTCTTACCGGCTATAATTCAAGAGATGAATGAACACAAAGTAGAAAAGAGCTCTAGAATGTGGTACTCAAGTGCTTGGTTGAAGAAGGGTGTAAATAAATTGTTTGAAAATAAAATATCTAAGAATTTTAGTTTCAGCAATATTTCTGTCGAAGGATGAAAGTCACACATCGGCTAATTTAGGAAACGATCATGGGTTTATAATCAATAAATACTCTCTCCATTAACACGAAGCTTTCCGGAGAAGCCCAAAGCAAAGTCATGAGATCTTGCTCAAAGTGGACGGACTTCAAAAGAAAAGGTGTCAAGCTTCCTCAATGATGAAAGTTTCGCATGTCGTTTATTAAAATGTTGAATTCCCATATTGCCCCTGCCATGAAGTAATCGCTGTCGTTTATTACATTACATTCTCAAATTTGAGGACTAATTGGTGCATTGAAGCCGATGATGACAGAAAAAGACAAACCGTTGAAATCCGTGCCAACTTCCTCTGTTTCTCTCTCTCTCTCTCTTCTTCTCTACATCCTTTTCGCCGTCTAGTTCTTGGAAAGGGATTGGAGGCTCGATTTTGTAATTCAATGCCCCAACAGATTTCATCCTCTTTTGCATCTCTAGAAAATTTGGACATCAAAATTCATCGTTTCTTTCCGGTGTTGACTGATTTTCACTTTCAGCATTTCTTTTGGCGATTTGGAAGGTTATGTTTCCAAGACTTGTGAATCCTGACGGAGATATCCAGATCCATGGCAGCCGTGGTTCTGTTGCTTCCGACCTCACTCATCCCCACAGGGGCGATCCTTGTCTCGTTTTGACTTCAGATCCCAAACCTCGACTCCGATGGACTGCCGATCTTCACGAGCGATTCGTCGATGCTGTCACTCAACTCGGTGGTGCTAACAGTCAGTACTCTTTCCTCTTCTTCTTCTTCTTCTTCTTCTTCTTCTTCTTCTTCTTTTTTACTTCAATGAATCGATTTTTGTTCGCTTTGGTAATGTTCAGCTGAGGTTTTATTCTCATGCATCTGGATTTTAGTACCTATTGTTGGCACTATTTACTCTAGGATTTTCATTTTAAGCTCTCTTGAATTAGGAGACCTGGCTATTGCGTTGAAATGAATTGTGTTCCGTCAGGGTCAAGCACTGGAACGCCTACATTTTAGTACCGGTTTTCGAATAACAATGTAAGTGGTGAGTTTGATGTTAGGAGCTTCAATAATTCGGGGATATTGTTGAAAGATTCCCCTTCCATGAAGAGCATCCAGTATTTGGGCTGGTATAAAATGTATAAATTACATAGCTTACGGCTAATGAACCCAAAAGAAAAGAACATGGGACTAGACTTTAGACAAATGGGATGGGAGGTCAGGCTCAGTTATTCCAGAGTAATTAAATTCGGAAGTTCAGCTAGTTTCTATTGCTTGGTTTCAGGAATATTGTGAGATTACATAGCTTGAGTGCTTTAAAGAATGTTCATAAATGATTATTGTCAGGGGAGTTTGTGCTTATAAATGGCTCATAAATTGAGTAGATTTAGAAAGTGGATGGATGATCTTGATGTTGTTGGGGTGTCACTTTGTTTTGTCTCACTTTAATTATGATGTTAATACCATTCCTTGCATCACCTAACTGGGCTTTGGACATTCATTAGGAAACAATTCAGAGTTCGTGTTTCTAGTGGAAATGATTGGATTAAGAATCCGATGATTAGCTCAAATTGACCCTTCTGACAGAGAAAACCTCCAAGGTTGATAAAAACAGGAAAAAGGCTTACAAATCGCTGTAGAAAATTTCGTTTTCTTCCTTGAAAATCTGCTGCAGCATCTCTAGTTCTAGAAATCTAAGCTGAATGGCAACTAAGAATTCTGTTTAGACTTCTGAAGGAAACCTAATTATAAATCTGACGAAGTCAATTGAACTTTTATGCTCTTTTTGAAGATCTGTTACTTATTTTGTTCCAAAGGCGAAGAGGGCTTGACATGTTTGACATGTTTGACATGTTTGACCATAAGACTGTAGCTTTACAAAAATCAAACGGGATTGTAATCATTAAGTCCACTTGTGCCAAGACGAGCATAGTTCAGAAGTCAAGGTATCAACTCCTTCCATTGAGTTTGGAGGTTTGAATCTTAACCCGCTAAAGTCCACATGTTTGCAACAGAGAGTCTGCTTTGCGTGCTTTGATTGGATGTCTTGGTGGGGACGAGGGTGGGGAATATGGGGGTCGTATTTGAATTCTAACCAATGATAGGGTTTGACATTTGAACACTTGGTGCAGAAGCTACACCAAAAGCAATAATGCGAACAATGAATGTGAAAGGACTGACTCTCTTCCATTTGAAGAGCCACCTCCAGGTGATCATAATGGCTTAAAAAGGCATCTTTTTATGTAAGAATTCTGTTACTGCTGGAGTTCATGGTGAATTTGTATTCATGATGCTTGCTCTCCTTCATTACAGAAATACAGATTAGGTAAGCAATCAGGGAAGGATATGGGTGAGGCCTCTAAAGATGGTAAGGGATAAATCTCTATTTTTTCCCCTTGTTTATCATGTGATGTAAAACCTCCATGAGTCTGCTGATACTCAACTCCATTATCAGTATTCGCGCTAGCTACTAATTTTTGAAAATTTTAACCTGTCTGTCCAAATATTTAAATCTTTCTTCATGGGTTGGTGCTATGAACATCAGGTGCATATCTTTTAGAAAGTCCAAGTATCAGTAATTTCTCTCCTGACTTGCCAATTTCTGAAATGACCGAGTAAGATACTTGTGATATTTGTGATAATGCCTTGAATGTTACAAGATTTTAAGTTCAAACTGTTCATAACTTAGATATCTATTTTAGTGGTTATGAAGTCAAGGAGGCATTAAGAGCACAAATGGAAGTGCAAAGTAAGTTACATCTGCAAGTCGAGGTAAAATTCCCATCCTTGACATTGAAATGGAACTTGATGTTGGTTTTGGACAGATTCCGTGATGATCCAAATTTGATAAGTTTCTGGTTGTTAGATTGCTTGCTTAGTTGATTATCCTTGTGCTTGAGTACGTTCCGAATCATTGATTTAAAATGTATGATACACTGCGATGGCTAGAAAGGGAGATTTTTGTACCTGCTGAATCTGATAGGAACTTCCAAGTGTTGTTACTGAGATTTGGGGTCCATTCTTCAGCTAGCTGACCTTACTACCATTTGAGCAGGCAGAGAAGCATCTACGAATTCGTCAGGATGCCGAGCGAAGATATTTGGCGATGCTTGAGAGAGCTTGTAAAATGCTTGCAGATCAATTCATTGGAGGTGCGGTTTCGGACTCGGACAGCAAGAAGTCTCAAGGACTAGATCATAAGAGCCCGAGAAGTTCCTCGATTGACCCACTTGGTTTCTATGCTTCGCAGTCACAGGGGATGGAAAGAGCGAATGGCACAGAAGAATTGCAAGCTAATCCTCCTTACCAAAGGGCTGATTGTTCGACCGAAAGCTGCCTAACCTCGAACGAAAGTCCTGGGGGATTGACTATGGAGAAATCTCCCGTGGCAAGCAAGAAAAACATAGTTAACTTGGATTCAGCAAATGCATCTTTGATTTGGGATGAAGCTAGGGAAGGAATACAAGATGCTAATATCATCCAAATTAATCATCACGGCGTATCTGAGTGCGACATGTGGGGATGAAATTCTACAGACAAAAACTCATCATGATTCATGAAAAGTATGTTCTATTTTCAACTTTGTAAAAAATTTAGCATGAACTGAGCAAGAACATTCCCTAGCTTGTAAAACCAAGCCATTTAGTTCGTAGACAACTCGTCGAAATGCATGTAGTTAGCCATTCTTTTTGCTGTCCGAACAAACATAGTCGATTCCTATCCAGCTTTTAGCCGATTTGATTCGATTCGATTATCAGGATGTAATCAGTAATGTTAAGTTGGAAACACATCCTCTTTCACTAGCTAGTAGTGAAACAGACATTGTCTTCCATTAATGGTGGCAAAACGAATGAATCTTGTGTCATTTTTGCTTTAATCATTACAAGCAAATCATAATTAATCAAAACATTACAATGGAAACCTCGGATTTAGGAAAAGAAATGAAAGTGTCTCACCCATAAAAATTTCATCTTTTTTATTTTATTTTATTTTATTATTCTTATTATTAGGTGGAGCTGGAAAAGTCCCAACTGCCAAAGCCTTTTTTGACTAAGACCACAAGCCAAGCCAAAATAATTGTGCAGCTTTTTTATTTTTTATTTTTTACTTTTTACTTTCAGTTAAAATTACTGTGATTTGACTTAACAAAATAATAATAATAATAATAAAAAAATAACAATTTATATTCAAGAAAAAGTAAAACCAAAATATATTTTCCATTTTTTTTTCTTTTTTGAAGAATTATTCTTAAACTTATCCGACCAAATTTAAGATTCAAATTTAGAAATTTAAATTTTTTACATCTTAATCAATAATATATGTTAATTAGTTTTGGAGCTATGTTTATCTGGTTGTTCATAATAAATTCTTTCTAGAATATTAACGAACGAACGAACTCGAAAGTGAGTTATGAATGGTGAAGTTTTTAATCTGAAAAAGAACGAAATGGCTAAAGGTGAGTGATGGAGAAGAGATTGAAGGCTGAGCCAATGCAATAATGATTAATGAACCTCCAAATTCCACCAGTTTTTGCTTTGCGTTCGTCCTGTAAACCAGGCAAAGGGCCGATGAGACTGCTCAGAGCAGTTTGAAGGCCATGGGAGAGAGAAGCGCAGCGACACAGTGACACCGAAGAGAATCCAATTGTTCTCTCGAGAGCTACTCAGAAAGTGGCGCCCAATATTGGGGGATGCAGCCGTAGATCTAGGTATCTTCTTAACCTCTTTGTAAACGTATAATCTTACCTTACATTTACATTGGTTTCTTGTTCAAGTCGTTGCTCTGCTTTGCAATTTGCGGAGTTTTCAACTCTAATGCCCATCCATGTCTCTAGCCTTCGGTTTCGGATATTGATTTCTTATCCCTTTCAAACTAACCCTGATTCTCTACCTTTGAATCTTTGTCAATTCCTTTTGTTTGTTTTTAACTTCACCTGCTACTGCCACTTCGTTGTTCTCCTTTTTTCCTTTTGTTGATTAATCTGTTCGTAGCCTTTTAGCTTATTTGAAGTCGTGGGTTTGAGTTTGCGAAGTTTGATTAATCTGTTGTTTGGAGGGGTTTCTTCTGAATTGATTAATCTGTTGTTTGGAGGGGTTTCTTCTGAATTGATTAATCTGTTGTTTGGAGGGGTTTTTCTGTGATCATTTCATATTCCAATCTATTTTCTTTGGTGAAGAAGAAAGGTGTTTGGTTCAGGAAGAGTGTTCCCTTTGAAGAACAATGGGTCCAAACATCTTTAGATCCCACTAAACCCAATAGAATTGTCATATTTTCAGGTTGTCTGCCATTGGTTTTTCCACAGAATACTATATGTTAGCAAAATGACTAACCTCCATTGGAATGTTGAACTCATTATGATGCTCTAGTAGCATACTTCTTTTCTTCATTTAGACTTGTTTACTTATTGTTTTCAGGTAAATCTCATGTTTCAACAACAAAGAGCTCATAACTCGAGCTTGATGGAACCCACAAATGGAAGTAATGGTAACAGCAACACCTCGAATTCGGCCTCAAAGCAGAGACTACGATGGACAAACGACCTTCACGAACGATTTGTCAATGCAGTGGCACAACTTGGAGGCCCAGATCGTGAGTGAACCAACCCCTTGTGGCTTTATGTTTAGCATCTTTAGCTTTTTATGCACACATTGTGTCCAAGGATGAACATCTCTTACTGTCAAACAATTTGATCATGTTTGTACATCTTTCCTTTTCTTATTCATATTAAGGAATGAGAGTCTTAGGGTGTTATGGGTGCATTTTTCATCTCTTTGTTAGGTGCTACACCAAAAGGCGTCCTTAGAGTAATGGGTGTTCAAGGTTTAACAATATACCATGTCAAAAGCCACCTGCAGGTACTGTAATCTTTCACAGACTTATGACTTGTTTCTTATCCTTACATAAGATTGGTTTAAGTTTCTAATTCGTTTTCTTGGATCCGTCCAGAAATATCGACTCGCAAAATACGTTCCCGACTCCTCATCTAATGGTAGGTGAATCTAGTTCCCAATTGTTCTTTTTCCATCTTTATGTGTACGAAATTTTTCAATGATTGTGTAAAACCTCAGAAGTGCACAAGTGGTTCACTCTTTTTGTTGTATTGTTGATGCAAGGGAAAAAGGCTGACGAGAAGGATTCTGGTGACATTCTATCAAATATTGATGGCTCATCGTAAGTAGATCTACTTGCCATACACTTCTCATTAAGCTCTGTTATATTGGCAGTTAGATGTACAGTTAGATGTACATATAAACTCAGAAGCAGAATCTCAAGCTTAGTGCTAGTAAATATTGTCCGCTTTGGTCCGTTACGTATCACCGTCAACCTCACGGTTTTAAAACACGTTTGCTAGGGAGAGGTTTCCACACCTTTATAAGGAATGCTTCATTCCTCTCTCCCACCGATGTGGGATCTCACAGTTCACCCTCTTGGTGGCCCAGTGTCCTCGCTGACACACCACTCGATGTCTAGCTCTGATACCATTTGTAACAGCCCAAGCCCACCGCTAGCAAATATTGTCCGCTTTGACCATTATATATTGCCGTCAACCTCACAATTTTAAAACGCACAATAAGAGATAAAGAGATTGATGGACTTTTAACTCTAACTCAACTTTCTCACAACCTGATTAAAAGTACAAGATAGTTAAAAGATGATAATAATACACTTATGATTACCTTATTTGTTCTTTCTATCTTCAGGGGAATGCAAATCACTGAAGCACTTAAGCTGCAGATGGAGGTCCAGAAGCGGCTGCATGAACAATTAGAGGCACGTTCTAGTTATTCTCTTTCTTCTTTTAAAAAAAGATATACCAGCTAGACATTTCAGATATTCTAGAATTGGGAGCATGGCGTTTACCTATTATTATATAGAACACTCAGCTTAACTCATAATTTGGTGCCTCAAACAATCATTCACAAAAAGTCATGATTGCATGTGAATTGGTCCAACTTTTTATTCCAAGGCATATGAGATGCCATTGACTGATGTAGGACAGGCTCAAAAACGACTGTTTCATCGTATGCATATCTATACAGGTACAGAGACAGCTACAGTTACGGATTGAAGCTCAAGGCAAGTACCTAAAGAAGATAATTGAAGAGCAACAAAAACTTAGTGGGGTTCTTTCAGCAGCTCCAGTTGCTTCTCCCTTATCAGCTCCTGTTTCTGGTGACAACTGCCCAGAAACTGATAAAAACGACCCGTCAACACCTGTGCCCACATCTGAGTCTCCTCGCCAAGAGAAAGCATCAAAGGAATCTGCCCGAGCCAAGAGTATCTCTATTGATGATTCTTTCCCGTCTCATCACGAACCATTGACACCAGATTCCGGTTGCCATGGCTCCCTAGATGACAGCCCAAGGCCAGTGAAGAAGCCAAGGCAGTACAGGGATGGTGCATGTGCCAAATCAGAGATGATGCTTGCACAGCAAATACTAGAGTCAAGTCTGAACTCCACTCCCAAGGAATCACGCCCCGTTTCTCTAGCCAGGGAAACGATCGATCCTTTGTCTGGAATGTCAATAGGTGATGATGATCGGTTGGACTAAACCACAAGGTTCAATTTAGTCCAAGTGTTCCATGTTTTTACAAGTTATCTTCCACAGTTCACTCTAGCTGTAGTTTTGATAGTTTTATATACTGTCGTGTGCCATATTTCAGCACATAAATACTTTCCTGAGGACCAATATTTGGCAAACCATTATATCATCAGAGTAGGACTGATGTCTATTCTTAGAGAATTGTCATCGACCTTCCTCTTCCATCCTAGCAACTTCTTGTTTGAATCCAATGTATGTTCCTTTCTGTTCTAGTTGACTGAATTAAGTTGACAGCCAAACCTTCAAAGGAAAATTGATGTTGAAGCTTGTGCAGAGTTGCACGTCCCTTGATAAGAATTCTAAAGAAAAATCTAACATGTTTGGTCCAAACTCGAATGCAGGTAGGGAGTCGTATAGTACCAAATAGATCTTTAGAGCATCCAAGCAAGCCAAAACTTTGAATTTTACTTCCTTTCCAATCAAGATGTACTATTCTGCACTTCTCAACATTAGCAAAAACTCCTACATAAAGTAATCAATGCAACAAAGTGATATAAAAGCCGCACATGACAATTAACTAACAAGAATTCAAATTGTTACTGCCAACTTTGTTCTTTTTGTTGTTGTGTTGGGTTGGGGAAGCTACAGCTAAAATCTAAAGGGACGATGGCCGGAATTTTACATTGTTGTGGGTACGGTACAAGGTACGTCATAAAGGAGCATCTTCAACGATGTACTCGCCTTAAAATGCAAAGCCGAATGTGTCTACTAAGGGCTTCTAGTTTCTCAGTTTTTGATTTCTTCGGCTTTTGGGACGTTGCAACTTTCTTCTTTTTGTTTTTCTTTTGGTCATCTCTCGACGAATCTGATGGTTTACCTTCGGTGCCTCGAAGAGGTGTTGGAAATACTTCTAGAGTCTCCTGTAACCATTAATGAAATATAATGTACACAGAAGAATAACACTGACAACTATCTATCTTTAAGCAGAACACTGAAAGCAAATCCTTCCCACCCATTCCCCAACAAGGAACCAGACTAAAACCAAAAATTTACCATATGAGTTATTGGCCTCTGATATCTATTCTATTTCTAATAAATGAGATGGTCATAACAGGATTCAATTCATCAGATGGGGAGAGGACCT
Source organism: Cucurbita pepo subsp. pepo (assembly GCF_002806865.2). Lineage (NCBI taxonomy): Eukaryota > Viridiplantae > Streptophyta > Magnoliopsida > Cucurbitales > Cucurbitaceae > Cucurbita > Cucurbita pepo. The sequence continues at coordinate 6,598,780 of NC_036656.1, read as the reverse complement.
TAAATTTATTCTTAGAAACCACGCCAGCAGAAGATTCTTCATCACTGCCCCCTAGAGAAGAGCATCTACCCCAGCTTTCTCTATTCGAACTCGTATACGAGCAACATTCTTCAGTTTCATCATTTAGCTGGTCCTACAAATTGGAACTAGACCCCAGTTAAAGGATGACAAATGGCAATGCCTGCACTATCAATCAACCTTTTTTTAGGGTGCAGAGGCATGATCCGAAAGATGCGAAAGCTTGAATAGATACTGATCATTAAACATCAAGCCATAAACTAATAAGCTTTTTTTACTTGAAATTGCAAAGATGGCATCCACGAGATTTAAGAACTTAAACCACATTCAAGTTTCAATGACAGTAAATTAAGACCACCTGCAGATGTGATGGCTCGTCGCTGTTGATTGAACTATAGTCATTAGGCATGGTATCCTGCAACAGATATGATGAATCATCACAACCGTTGAGCAGTGAGTAAAGGAAAAATCAAAAGATGGCAATTAATTTAAGACGTACAATTTCTGTGATCACTGAAGGAATTTCAGAAATAAGGTCACCAACAGATTTCGTGGTTGGAACACTAGGAGCAGAAGATGAACCAGCAACATCATTTCCAGTAGAACGAAGACTCGATATTATGTCATATATTAGATTCTGGAAACAAAAGGTTGATGATTGTGTCAGTCTCAAAACCAAGCTACCTTTACAAATAAATGGAAGAGTACAAAGGGGCCAGCATTGGCCAGATACAAAAAGAAAAGACCTAAAGAAACAGCCCAAAATGAGCTAAATAGGGGCTAGCCTAGGGACCTAGGAGGAGGCCCTTCAATCCAAAAGAAAGAAATATTTTTATACTCTCCAATTTGCTAGTAAATGAACTTGTTAGCAAATTACAAACATTATTCCTTTTGAAACAAAATTACACTGTTGAACCAGTAGGTAATTGAGAACAAAGAACATACAATTGATCATAGTCATGGAATCAAAGATTGAAAAGCAATAAGAATAACTTATGAATAAAAGACATCATATATTAAATGTAAAAGAGTACTGCTCCAAGGAACCAAGACAGAAATTTACCTCATCCATATCAGGCCCAATCTTCAAATCCCCTAAATCATAATATTTCTCAAGCTTACTTGCATGAGCAGAAGGTAACTGAGGTGGATGAAGAACATTATAGAAGAAAATAGAAACTGAGTCATAATAGAACTGTGGTCTTGACGAGTTATGATCCCCGTCAAACTTTATAATATTTTTATCCCCCTGCATGATAAAGAAAAATGAATCAGAACTGAGAAATTTTCGAACTTATATCTAGGAAGTACAATTCTTTCGAAAGTGTACATTACCGCATATGAATTATAGATGAGTTCGGAGTGATGAGGTTGAACGAACTTGTCACAGTTAGCATGCCCAAATAAAGCAGGAATGAAAGTTTTTGGGGTCACCTGGTGGCATTTCAAAAAATGGTTCATATATAAACGTACTGCACTGCAGTGAAAGAATCACTGATTCAAGTTCAAGTAGAGACCATGGCAAACTTTTGAAGACAGTCACAAAACAAAGATGAAGAAGCCAATCTAGCAAGCTCTAATATAATATTAGATCAGACAAACCTGTAAGCAATTAAGATTCATGATATCAAACTTTGCCTTCTTCTCAATTACCCTCCGCATGTATTGAACAGCCACCTTCACCTGGCATATCAAGTTTACATTATGTCACCATTCATTAATGATAAAAAATAAAAAAATAAAAAAGAAGAAAGAAAAGAGGTAACATGGGATAAGCCAAAACAAAGGTGGAAAATAAGATATATCCCTTATCAAGAACTAAAGAACGCACTCCCAATCCAAATTAATGGCCGAGTAATTACAAAAAATAATTGTCAATAATACTCTACCTGGAAGCGCCCATCATTTTGTAGGGTTAAACGCTTAAGATGAAGTAGGGGAAGTAAGGTCAATAAGAAAACAAATAACCAGTCTCTTCGAGAGATGTTATAGGGAGTTTAAAGACGCTAATCTTTTACTAGTTGGAGAAGAAAAAACAAAGCTTTATAAATCATTTATATGAATTGTGGATCTCGTCCTTCTCGTCTACATGTCCATGAAATTTTGAAAATTCTAAACATACGAGAAATAGATAGTATTGAAGTAAATGCTTTTAAGTAAACTGCAGTCTTTGTACGTCAACTGTCTATTGATGGAAAGGGTTAGGGAAAGTGATAGGAATGCTGTGAGGATAGAATTTGGAATATTATTACTGAGGAGCTACATATTTTTGGATTGAGAAAACCATTTATCATTTTTTTGAAGCTCAATCTCTCCCCAAACTAAACCATCTAGCCAAGAGAAGCTATAAACCAAAATAGAACTTATAAGAGAGGGGAAAGAGCCCTCTGTTTGATGTTCTACACTCCTCTATACCGAGGAAGACTTTTCCTTTTTTGTTAACACTTATGTCACAGCCTGGCTCTAAGTCATGCATACTACCACTCAATGCCATATTAAGTCATACAAAAAAAAAAAAAATTCTTGTTAGTTGTGATCATTGTTGTGAGAGATTGACTGTGAGAAATGAAGCATTGAATCAGACGCATACGGTATTGAGACAATAAGCAGCATCCAATGAAGTATGCAGATGGATGAAACTAGTTTGTGAAAGGTGGAAGAAGGTAGATCTTGTACCGTGAATTTAGGTAGTCGGATCTTGTAAACATCAACTANAACTGAGAAATTTTCGAACTTATATCTAGGAAGTACAATTCTTTCGAAAGTGTACATTACCGCATATGAATTATAGATGAGTTCGGAGTGATGAGGTTGAACGAACTTGTCACAGTTAGCATGCCCAAATAAAGCAGGAATGAAAGTTTTTGGGGTCACCTGGTGGCATTTCAAAAAATGGTTCATATATAAACGTACTGCACTGCAGTGAAAGAATCACTGATTCAAGTTCAAGTAGAGACCATGGCAAACTTTTGAAGACAGTCACAAAACAAAGATGAAGAAGCCAATCTAGCAAGCTCTAATATAATATTAGATCAGACAAACCTGTAAGCAATTAAGATTCATGATATCAAACTTTGCCTTCTTCTCAATTACCCTCCGCATGTATTGAACAGCCACCTTCACCTGGCATATCAAGTTTACATTATGTCACCATTCATTAATGATAAAAAATAAAAAAATAAAAAAGAAGAAAGAAAAGAGGTAACATGGGATAAGCCAAAACAAAGGTGGAAAATAAGATATATCCCTTATCAAGAACTAAAGAACGCACTCCCAATCCAAATTAATGGCCGAGTAATTACAAAAAATAATTGTCAATAATACTCTACCTGGAAGCGCCCATCATTTTGTAGGGTTAAACGCTTAAGATGAAGTAGGGGAAGTAAGGTCAATAAGAAAACAAATAACCAGTCTCTTCGAGAGATGTTATAGGGAGTTTAAAGACGCTAATCTTTTACTAGTTGGAGAAGAAAAAACAAAGCTTTATAAATCATTTATATGAATTGTGGATCTCGTCCTTCTCGTCTACATGTCCATGAAATTTTGAAAATTCTAAACATACGAGAAATAGATAGTATTGAAGTAAATGCTTTTAAGTAAACTGCAGTCTTTGTACGTCAACTGTCTATTGATGGAAAGGGTTAGGGAAAGTGATAGGAATGCTGTGAGGATAGAATTTGGAATATTATTACTGAGGAGCTACATATTTTTGGATTGAGAAAACCATTTATCATTTTTTTGAAGCTCAATCTCTCCCCAAACTAAACCATCTAGCCAAGAGAAGCTATAAACCAAAATAGAACTTATAAGAGAGGGGAAAGAGCCCTCTGTTTGATGTTCTACACTCCTCTATACCGAGGAAGACTTTTCCTTTTTTGTTAACACTTATGTCACAGCCTGGCTCTAAGTCATGCATACTACCACTCAATGCCATATTAAGTCATACAAAAAAAAAAAAAATTCTTGTTAGTTGTGATCATTGTTGTGAGAGATTGACTGTGAGAAATGAAGCATTGAATCAGACGCATACGGTATTGAGACAATAAGCAGCATCCAATGAAGTATGCAGATGGATGAAACTAGTTTGTGAAAGGTGGAAGAAGGTAGATCTTGTACCGTGAATTTAGGTAGTCGGATCTTGTAAACATCAACTAGTTCCATCATTAGATTGTAAAGGTTAGAAAAGGCACTGTCAAGCACCATTCCAGCTATGGAAGGATCTTCAGCTCCGTATAGAAGGCTGCATTGTAGCACAGAAGGCTTCAGGTAACTGAATACATCCTAGAAAATTTAAAATATCATAAATTCCAGTCAAGTAAAAAATAAATAAACAAAACCACTGTTGAATCTTTTAACATTCACTGAACATCTTTTTTCACCGAAGTAAAAGAAAAGGCAGCACCTGAAAATTATTCTAAAGAAGTGAAACGGCAAGATTTTATGTACTTTTTTTTTACCTAGGAAACAAATTCCACTAATAAAATGAAATAACTAAGAGTCACCAAACTAAAATAGTTACAAAAAAGGTCTCCATGTCTGAAACTCCACGAAGAACAGGAAGTTGACAGCCATGGAAGTTTCTCCATGTCTGACACAACTCTATACCACAATAATATCAAAAGTACTTGCCAATTGGGCATCTAGATCCATTTATTTAAAGGGACGCCCTTCCGTCATCCTCCCAAAACAAGACACCCCAACCATCCCCGCCGCTAGTAGCATCAACAGAATAGCTAAAACTTCATACTTAAGGCAGATTTTGAATGGTTTCTATCAGTAAATTGAACCATATCCTTAGAAAATGAGGAAATATTTGTTTGATGAAAAGAAGCCAACATTTACTATCTCCACAAACGGCCAACATCAATCCTACACTCCAATAAAAAACAGAATTGTGACCCACTTAATCTCACTCTATCAGAAGACTACACTTTGCTACTGAGAAATCGGTACCCAAAAATCTCCCTTAAAAAGAAGGGTTTCCTCTAGAAGGACAAGAGTTCCTTGCCCAGGGCAATGGCTGGGCCCTTGTCAAGAGCCTAGTAGAGCCCATATACTTGGGACCAGATAACCAAGGTCTCAAATGGGACAGTTTAGCCGGGGAGCTTGAGTGACTTGGCTAGCCTTTCTTCTGTCTTAAAATTGATGCTGAAAGAAGCAAGGTCCCAGTGGTTTGAAAGCTCTACCCCAGAGTCTCAACTCCCATGAATGTCTAAATATCGAACAACTTATTAGCAACAAGAAAACCATAGATATGAGTATGTATAACATTTTCTCTAATCAGACCAAGTAAACTTTCCATTACTATGGGGGGAGGGGGCATCTGCTAAAGTAAGGTTGTTAGTGGGTAGAAACTTCATCAATAGTATGAGTATGTATTACACATTGAAGGTTTCAATTTAAAAATAAACAACATTACGGGAATTAAATTATATTAAACTTGAGAGAAGTTGCAGAATTCCTACACATATCTAACTCCCCTCCGACCTCACCTACAAGTTTGAGCCACTAGTGCGCAGCAGCAAAGGAGTACAGTACATCGATCGGTCAAAAGATAAGGGCAGAACAGATTAAGGACATGGAGAACAAACTAAACTCAATACACCTAAAAAATTACACTTCATAGCCTTGCTCTAAGACCAACTCCATGACAAATTAAAGCATCAAGGTCTACAATATAGTGATGACAGCATGCTAAAGAATATGACTCAACATACCTAGTTACAGCACCCATGGATCTTCCCCAGAGACCTATACGGGATGTTTGTTTGTTGCTTCTTAAGTATGTCACCACAACCTTGAGGTCATCTCTCTTGCATCATTGAAGTCATAGTTTAAGATATTTCAGATTCAGACCCTCAATTAACTGAAACCAAGATGATTCAGACCCTCAATTAACTGAAACCAAGATGTATAGTTAATAGATACATACCTCATGCCAACCAAGGCTGACATAATCTCCATCAGATAAGCCTGAACCCGAAAAATCAAGCGTAAAAACAGTAATATTTGATGGAAGTAGGATGACAGCAGCCTCATTAGCATCTGCTCTACATCCACTGAAGCATTGTCCCAAGAACAAACTCAGTTACGAATTTTCTAACGTAGAATGTCCAAATCATATACAATTACCGCAAAAAGAGTAAAAACAGAACAAGTTGTCAAATCATGTCCAACAATAAATTTTACAAGGAAAAAGAAACTGAACAGGGAGATCTTCCAATGCAGAGAATGATCAGGATTCAGGGACGTTTATCAACAGTAGATTATTCTGGAAGGAGTTAATACCTGTTACCATGGCAATATATGACACATGGCAGAGGGGTATCTTCAGGAATAGGTGAAGGCAAATAATGACTGCATTGCAAGGCATGGCCCCTTGAATTTCTTAGCTGCATGTTTGGTAAAAATTATTAATACATAAGGAATAGAAATCATAAAATAAATGGGAAAAAAAGTGTTACATAGGCAGCAACAAGAATAAAGTGGAAAATTTACGGAAGAATTTTTCCATCCATACTTGCCTCCAAATCCTGTCGTTGGTATGCTCTACCCGCAAGAGTGAAATTTTTCTCCCATAAATATTGATCAGGGTTATAATCCGCCCTGTACAGCAAAAATATGAGGCTCAATCAAGAAAAAATGAAGACAAAAGTTGACTAATCGGAGTAATTCCGCTGCTCACAAACCTCAGAAACAAACAAAGATCTCAACGGAAGAATTGTGCTCACTAGAGGCTACACTAAAGCCATGTAATTGAGTAGCAGCTCGATAAATTGCTCAAGAAATTGGCAAGAAGTGAAAAAAAAAAAAGAGCGAAAACTCGGCAAAGCAACAAGGCATACCAGGAAAAAAAAAAGTACCTAGGAGGCCGAATAACAAAATTGATGAACTGATCCATCATATTGATTCCAAGAGTCCCCGACAGCTACTCCACCTCATAGGAATGGAAATCCAAAGTCAAAAATTCAGTTCACCATTCTTCAAAAAGAAGCTCCACAAGCATCTCAAACACCAAAACCACTTCTCGATCTGCAAAACCAAAAAAAAAAAGAAAAAAACACCATAAACAACCCACCACAGCAAAATCAACCAACGACGAAACCCTCAACGAATGAACAAAATCACAAACACATTACTCGGTAGTAAGCATATCCAGATCCAGAATCATCCGCAGAAGTCAAGGAGGAGACCAAAAGATACGGCTACAAAAACAGCAGCAAACAAAGGCAACCCAGCTGGTGGCCCCTCGAAGTGATAATTCCTTTGACGCAGCTGTTTCTCGTCCAGAGTTTCACGATCATTGAAAAGTCCCTACGGAGTACTTCCCGATATCGAAACTTGCCCGTCTTCTCGAGAATCGTATGGTCTACAGAAGAGGAAAATAGAAAAATTAATGGAAGTTACGTCGAGACAATTATCCAGAATCTTTCTGGTGCATTGATGTGCTGTTCCTATGCCGCCATGGGATTTTCCTTCGGCAGTTCGCTTTAACAAAGTGCATATTCTTCTAGATGCAACTAACAATTTAATTTCTATATGTAATAACCATTTATGAATTTTCATTTATTATAACTTTAAATTTGGTAACAATTTCACCTCTATTATCAAAATTAATGATATATATTTTTTTTTAATAAATCTTAATGCTCATTTTTTCATTACTAATTTTAAAGTTATTAAATTTTGACGACTAAATTATAAAAATAAAAAAATGAATTTAACTCGTTATAATTTTTATTTAATGTATAAATGTTAATCTTTTAGCAATTGTTTTAATCATTATAGTTAATTTTGTTTATAAATTATTTGGTAAAGAGGTAACGTTCTGTTGTTTGATTAATTCATCATTAAACGTTGGCATTAAACGTGGACAAGTGCCAAGTGGTAGGTTGTGAAATAAATATTATTTTTTTTTTTTTTTGTTCTATGGATTAAAATAATTTTACTCGATATTGTACATACTTGAAGTCATCAATACAAATCCTATAATCAATTTTCTTCTTGCATTTTCTTTATCCTGTTCTTTGTGTTCATCTAGATCGAATGTGTGCATTTTTGTGCGATCCTAACATTATTCTTATAAATGTTCTCCCGAGTAGTACTTTTTAATACTTGGTACCTGTATAAAGTACTTCACTTTTTTTAATATTCACTAATATACACTTCACAAGTGTGTAAACCCGAGGTAGAACAATCATTTGACTCTATTATACTTAATTGTAAAGAAACCCCACAACGAAAATGGTTTCTAATTCCGAGTCTCCAATGGGAAAAAGGGTTCAGTGAAAACATGCACGAGGCCAACAAGTCGAAATTCGAAATGTTTTTAAACACCCTGGAGAAAGATTATATAGATGTACGAGCATTCATAGGGTGAACTTGGGTACAGCAGAGTGGTTGCTAAACTATTCTAGAAAACTTAAAAATGTTCTATGATCTAATATTTGGTTGTACTATGCCGTGAAGCCTCCACCCACCTAGTCCCGCCAAAGCAAATGCCTGAATGGATTACAAGGGGTAGGGATCAGTAGGAGCAAGAGTTATTCAAAAGCTACTTGGCATTATAGTGGAAGCATGCATATACTAATAACAATATGACCATATTTTGTTCCACAGAATAGTATAAACCATGCGAGTATCATAAACCTTGAAGAACAGGCTCAACATTTATAACCAGGCTCCAGAACATTGTGATCCTTATGCAAGAGCTATCTAAAGCTCCTGCAGCAATTAGTGATCACATCCTTTCACCACGACACTCGTTAACTCCATGAATATCATCCATTCAACCGGAAGTTAAGCTCTAATCTAATATGGCACTACGCCATGAACAGTTAGAATCATATCATTATGTAAAAAAATCCCCTACGAAAGAAGGTAGAATTCTTGTCTCACCTATACACGGCTTACAATTACTCTTAAGGATGTGCATCTATCTAAATTGTTAATTAATCTTTAATAGTCAAAAGGCCTAGAAAGGATGGACGGGACACCGCAAACCAGTCGTTATTGGAGTCACCATTTCCGTAATTTCAAGTAATTGATCCGGGTCTCTTTTGAATCAATCTTTTTAAAGAGAGTGCCAAGAAATAAAACATACCCCTCACTTTTGGAAGGTTCGGGTGCTCAGCATCCGTCCCATCCTACCACACATTGACTAATGGTGGTAGGACAACGGATTTGAAAATTGACCTCCATTTTAAAATCCCGACCCTCCATGTGGGGCGGGAGCTGCTTAACTTCCAGCATTTGAGGAAATATGTCCCAGATTAGATCAGTTTAGCTTGATCCTAAAGAAAATAAATTCTGATATCGATGTATAGTAGCATAGTTTGATCCTAAAGAAACCACAACGAACATCACTTATATTCCTACGATACTGTATGTACATATTCAATCATAACACATGCTTACTCAGCCATCCATAAAATTCAAAAGTTAAATCAATCACACCAATCAGAAGGATTAAGGCCTGACCTCCTCCCATGATTTTCCCGAAGCCTCAAGCAAAGCAGCATTGCATGTCTTCAGTTTTATGGAGGAGCCACTAAACATCGAGGCTGCCTCTTCCCAGCCTTTATTATGTCCCATACACCTGCATAAAAATAATTTCTGTCATACCATTTCCCTATTTAAGTTATGCTCCACATCAAACTATTATTTCACAATTCTTTGCAAGAAACCGTGCTGCAAATTTTTGTCCATTCAAAACGAGAAACATCATGTGGGAAGGTTCTTATACTTAATTCCATTCATAGAATGAGAAAATATGCCTTCATAATAGATATGCTCCAAAATGGAATGAGTACTGACACGAGAGGAGATTAAAACATGAAGTATTGCACACCGTGCAGTGTCCCAGCAAGGATGCTGGCCCCCAAGGGAGCGGATTGTGAGATTTCACATCAGTTGGAGAAGGGAACGAAGCATCCCTTATAAAGGTGAGGAAACTTCTCCCTAGTAGACGCGTTTTAAAACTGTGAGACTGACGGCGATACATAACGAGCCGAAGCAGACAATATCTACTAGTGGGGGCTTGAGTTATTATAGTTTATACAAGAACAACAAACACATGAATGAAGTATAGGAAACATGCTGCGCAAGTGCCGTGGGGGAACAACACTTTTCACCTTGGTGACACTGATATGACCTTACCAATTAGAAAGGTATCCACTGGTAACTAATAAACAACAATGATCTCAAAACTAAAGACGTTATTGACAACAATCCAATGCGTCCTTTGTACTTGTTTTATTTCTTGTGAAACTGTTTAACCCAACCAAGAAATGCATGTGTACCTTTTCATAAATAGAGGCAATAAGACTTACATGACAGTAATTATGTCATTCCTCGAATAATTACTGATAACCTGCTGAAGGTGCTCCGCAGTTTGACCATCCATGGCTGCAATGGAATAAAAACTGGGAATGAAATGAACCTCTGCTTCCGAAAAACCAACAGCTTGCTCCTGCATTATCTGAAGTGTTTCTCTGGTCCGCTTGGCATCACTGCTCCAGTAAATGCAAGTCGAAACCCAAACGCTAGACAGTTAGATTCTCTAATTTTTGTCCTGAATACCCTACTTTAATACAAAGAATTGAAGAGAAGTGATTAATGGAAACAGGAAAAACCTAATGAATTAGGTATTCAGACCTATAAACATGTACTGCAAGGAATTCTAAGTTCTAACAGGATCAATCGAATGAAGGGGAGAAAAAGACATTGGGAAAGCGTATAATCAGTTGAAGAAAAACCTAACCTGGATAAAATAAGTTCAGGGATCCAGTTCAATTCTTGGAGTTTCTGAGCAATTTTAATAGCGTCAACTTTTCCATCTTTACTCAAGGGGCGATCGTGATCTAGTGAACAATGATAAAAGAGAACAAAAGAAATTGACATTTGATCTTAACAGAACCATAATAGAATACGATGAAATATCATAAGGAAAGAGCATCAGAGAAAATTATTGTTAATCATCGCTATGTAGACAGTCAAATAATCTGATAGATTTGAGAATGTCACCTCGCATTGAAAGTTTTTGCCGCGAACTCCTGGCATGGCGAAGCAGAATAAGGCGACGAGCAACAGATTCCGATTGAGAGGTAGCTTCCTCAGTCGCCACTTGGCTCTCCGCCGTCTGAATAACCGTAGATGGCCATTGAATAGCGTTTCTCCCCCTCGCGAAGGAGCTTGCATGTTGAATTTTAAGGAACTGTGGGTGTTGATGAATGTGATTACAACAAAATGAAGCATTCATTGTACAGAATCTTTGAATCACTTCCGGAATGTGTTCGATTCGACCAGAGAGGCAACAGAGCCGAGTGAGCTCGGAGAAGCTACGGCGAGGTTAAATCTTGAAACAGTACTGATAATCGGTGGTTGATTCTTCCTAATCGAATACCAGCCGCATCGTAGTTGGTTTGGTTCGCTCAATGGGATGTATCGCCATGCTTAAATCATCAATAAACTGAATCAATCTCTGGAAACAACTCGAGAGTTCCTCGCTCGAATCTATAGAACGAGAATAGGAAGGGAGCTTAACGAATAGACGAGTAGATAAGGCATTGGAACTCCCAAATCATTTTTTGTCGGACACTAATAATAATTACAAATAAAATAAAATACAAATAAAAATAAAAACTTCACTTTGTCCCTTAAAAATAATAATAGTAACCCAATTATTTATTAATTCTTAATTAAACTGGGTGGCGTTACTTACGGTTAGTACAATAGTTAGTACAATTGTGAGATCTTATATCGGTTGGAGGAAGGAACGAAACATATTTAACATTTTCAGTGGCGTAACAGCAGTAATATTGTCCACTCTCGGCCTTCCCTTCTAGACTATAGATAGACAGCAATTTGTAACCGCCCAAGTCCACGGCTAGTCAATATTATCCTCTCTGGGCTTTTTTTTTTTTTTTTTTTTTTTTGGGTTTTTTCTTCTGGACAACTATTTGTAAAAGCGGCTAGCAGATATTGTTCCCTTCCGATTTTCCCTTATGGATTACCATTTGTAAAAGCAGCTTTGTTCTCTTCACGTTTTTCCTTTTGGACTACCATTTGTAAAAACTCAAGTTCATCCTTAGCGGATACTGTCCTCTTTGACATTTTCATTTCAGGGCTTCCCCTCAAGGTTTTAAAACACGTGAGACAGTAAGAAATTTCCACACCTTTATAAAAAAAAACTTCATTCCTCCCTCCAACAGAAAATAAGTCGAAGAGATTTCCACAAGTTTTGTTCCTGTTCCTCTCGTTCCTCCCTCCAACCGATATGAGATCTCACATACTGATTCATTACTCAAAGTTGCAACCCATTCAGCCACATTGCCCACACCCCCCTCGTTCCCCACTCTAACTAGCACGAGATCTCATACTGATTGATTACTCAAAGTTGCAACCCATTCAGCCACATTGGCATAACTGTAGCGTCGTTGACGCTAATTCTTGGCTGCCTTTTGTCACGAAGAGAATCTTAATCCATAGCAGGTGGGAGGTTAACAAGCTAAGAAAGGAAGCTCCATTTTATATTCTTTCCTTCCTCTCTCCCTCTAAAATTGTCATTTATGTAATCTTAAATATTATGATTAAGATTAAGAGGGTTAATTTTTTATAAGCCACTGGTTCGATGTAGAGTTGTGGTTCATAGAGGTAGGTTTCAATTTTCCGCCTTATAAGGCTGCAATGTGCTTCAGACAACAGAGCTCTGCCGGGGAAACGAATAAACTCTTGTGTGATTCATTGGTTGAAAAGAGTGGAGAAGAAGAAGAAGAGCATAATGACATTTGGGTTTCTCAGAAGAGCCCGGAATTTAATCGGCGTAGCGTCCACCACCGTTGCGGCGGCGTTTCTTTCTTCTACTCCTGCGAGTTCCGGTTCCAAAATCGCCGCCATGGACGATCTCCATCTTCAGAATCTCAGGACCAAGCTTTGCATCATCGGTAGTGGCCCGGCTGCCCACACCGCCGCCATATATGCCGCCCGGGCGGAGCTCAAGCCGATTCTCTTTGAAGGATGGATGGCCAACGACATTGCGCCGGGCGGCCAGCTCACAACCACTACCGAAGTGGAGAATTTCCCCGGATTCTCAAACGGCGTACTCGGAATGGATCTCATGGACCGATGTCGGAATCAATCTCTCCGTTTCGGAACACAGATTTTCACCGAGACGGTTAACAAAGTTGATTTCTCCACGAATCCTTTCAAGATTTTCACCGATTCAAAAGCCGTACTCGCGGACTCTGTAATTGTCGCCACAGGGGCTGTTGCTAAGCGTTTGTCGTTCCCAGGCTCCGGCGATGCACCAGAAGGGTTTTGGAATCGCGGCATATCGGCTTGTGCAGTGTGCGATGGCGCCGCCCCGATTTTCAGGGATAAGCCATTGGCGGTGGTCGGAGGTGGGGATTCAGCCATGGAGGAAGCGATTTTCCTCACCAAGTACGGCTGCAAAGTGCACATCATCCATAGACGGGACGCTTTTAGGGCATCAAAAATCATGCAGCAGCGGGCACTCAGCAACCCTAAGATCGACGTGCTTTGGAATTCTGTGGTGGTTGAGGCCTATAGCGACGGAGACAGAGGGGTTTTGGGAGGTTTGAAAGTTAAGAACATTGTTAGTGGAGAGTTGTCCGATTTGAAGGTTTCTGGGTTGTTCTTCGCAATTGGGCATGAACCGGCAACCAAGTTCTTGGATGGGCAGCTTCAACTTGATTCCGAAGGCTACGTCGTGACGCAGCCGGGGACAACTCGAACCAGTGTTCGTGGAGTTTTTGCAGCCGGAGACGTTCAGGACAAGAGATATAGACAGGCCATTACTGCTGCTGGAACTGGTTAGTGCTTTAACTTCCTTGTTATTTCCCCTTGCATTTGATATTCAAAACTTCTCAAATCAAGTTTGGTGTTATACTAAAGACTTGGGGTTAGAGGGACATAGCTCAAACCATGAATTTTGCCACATTTGTTGCACTCCAACGTAGAAACAAGAACGAAGTTACTCCTAGAAACATGATTGTAACGACCCGTCTAGCCATTACTTGAACGAAATTTCTTGTTGCAACAAATTTACAATGATCTTTACCCTCCAGGAGTGTAACAGCTCAAACTCACCGCTAATACTGCTAATAGATATTGTCCTTTTTGAGTTTTCACTTTAGAGCTTCCCACAAGGTTTTAAAATGTGTCTGCCTGAGGACCTTTCCCTAGTACGAGAGGACCGGGAAGGACGCACCTCTGGTGTACTAGTTATCGTGCCAACGGTAAATGCTGGGTAGCCAAGTGCGAAGCGGATAACTGATGAAAGCATCTAAGTAGTAAGCCCACCCCAAGACGAGTGCTCGACTTCCCCAGAGCCTCCGGTAGCACAACCGAGACAGCAATGGGTTTTCTGTCCTTGCGGGGATGGAGTGACAGTTTTGAGAATTCAAGAGAAGGTCACGTCGAGCTGTTTATCATCACGATAGGTGTCAAGTGGAAGTGCAGTGGGTTCTCTGCCCTTGCGGGATGGAGTGACAGAAGTTTTGAGAATTCAAGAGAAGGTCACGGTGAGATGAGCCGTTTATCATCACGATAGGTGTCAAGTGGAAGTGCAGTGGGTTCTTTGCCCTTGCGGGGATGGAGTGACAGAAGTGTAAGTGGAAATGCAGTGGCTTCTTTGCCTTGCAGGATGGAGTGACAGAAGTTTTGAGAATTCAAGAGAAGGTCATGGCAAGATGAGCCGTTTATCATCATGATAGGTGTCAAGTGGAAGTGCATGGGTTCTCTGCCCTTGCGGGGATGAAGTGACAGAAGTTTTGAAAATTCAAGAAAAGGTCACGGCGAGATGAGCCGTTTATCATCACGATAGGTGTTAAGTGGAAGTGCAGTGCGCTTGCGGGGATGGAGTGACAAAAAGTTTTGAGAATTCAAGATTAGGTCACGATGAGATGAGCCGTTTGTGTCAAGTGAAAGTGTAGGTGTCAAGTGGAAGTGCAGTGATTTATGCAACTGAGGCATCCTAACAAGCCCCACTCCGTCTCCACTGGTTTCCACACCCTTATGTTTTTTCATTCTCCTCTCCAATTGATATATAGGATCTCACAATCCATCTCCTTCGAGAGGGCAATATCCATTAGCGGTGGGTTTGAACTATTACAAATATTATTAGAGACAGACACTTGACGGTGTGCAAGCGAGGACGCTGGACCCTCAAGGAGGTGGATTGTGAGATCTCACATCGGTTGAGGAGAGGAACAAAGCATTCCTTATAAGGGTGTGGAAACCTCTCCCCAATATGTGAGGGAAAGCCGACAATATCTATTAACAGTGGGCTTTGACTTAGCCAAATTTCTACGGAAGTTCAGCTACCATGTATAAACACACAGTGGATGCCATGGTTCATCTTGTTCTTAGACAATATTTCATCAGGGTTCTTACTTTCTGTGATTAGTGACATTGATTTGGTCTGTTATTCTTCGATTCAAATCGAACCAAACTTGGTTAATTTAGTGTTCTCTGGGTAATTCTGTTCTTGTTGAGAGTAGAAGTCATGTTATTGTTCTCATACTGTGGCTGATTCTGTTGAACTAATGCAGGATGCATGGCTGCTTTGGATGCAGAACATTACCTGCAAGAGATCGCTTCTGAAAACAGTAAACTGTAAATTTTGATTACTTCTGCAGTAATTCAAAACATAAACCCCATCAATACTTCTCTCGTCCTTGATGAATATGTTTACTACTTCCCATAATGTATTTTTTAGATTTTTTTAAGGGTAAGAATATTATTGAATTTTTTATACACAAAATATAAAGTTTAATAATGGTATTTATTAATTTAGCTAATATTATTTATATTAAAAATAATTCTCTATGAAAAAATCTTAAAAATAAAAAATAAACCTCACAATTAGTCTCAGTCTTTCAGTTTTTTTTTTTTTATTTATAATTATAATAATTAATTTTTTAGAAGAAACAACTGTATCAATTACTTGATTTTTTAAGATTTGTAATTTGATTTGTTAATTTTAAAATAGCTCTAATATGATATTATTTCATAATTATTGAAATTAAATAATAAAAATAAACTACTCAATAAAAGGTATATGGTAGTAAAAAAAAAAAAATATATATATATATATATATATTATTTTTTATTTTTAACAAAATTCGTGAGCACAAATAAAATATTTAAAACCTAAAAAATGAATTTGCACCTAATTACAATTTTTTTTTTTTTTTTTTTTTTTTTTTTTTTTTTTTTTTTTTTTTTTTTTTTTTTT